>NW_016157305.1:194901-383568 GCF_001687245.7 Rhagoletis zephyria
GGAGAATTCTACTTAGTAAGGGTTATAATCCCTAAGCGCGGCCGAAGGCCGCCTACTCAGAAAGAAGTTCGTTTTCATGTATGCACTATTTCGGTTTTTGTCATATGCATTATTTCGGTTTTGAACCGAAACTGTGCATGAATGCATTACTTCGTTTTTCTCATATGCGTTATTTCAGTTTTCAAACGAAACTGTGCATATATGCATTATTTCGGTTTTTTCATATGCATTATTGCGGTTTTCAACCGAAACTGTGCATATATGCATTATTTCGGTTTTTTCATATGCATTATTTCGGTTTTCAACCGAAACTGTGCATATATGCATTATTTCGGTTTTTTTCGTATGCATTATTTCGGTTTTTTTCATATGCATTATTTCGTATGCACAGTTTCCATATGCACAATTTCAGGGTGCCCTTATGATTACATGTTTATACCTTGGTAACCGCTGGACCAATTTCTCCCAAACTAGGTACAGTTATTGGCCTAAGTACACCATACCAAATGGCTAAAAATTTGTAAAATTGGACAATAACCACGCCCACTTCCCATATAACGGTAATTTCGAGAAATACGAAATCTTCAATAAATCAGTAAATACTAAAGATTATTTATTCAAAATTGATGCTTGCAATAATTCTTTATCAGGAAATACAATTTTGATACATTTTTTTGGAAAAAGGGCGTGGCGCCGCCCACTTATTACCACCGACCACTACTAATTTGTACCAAACTCGGTACGGTTATTGTGCTAGTCACATAAAAACAAAGGGTTGAAAATTATTGAGATCGGACTAAAATTATGGCCACTTTTCATATAACAGTAAATTTCAGAAATGCTTGAAACTTCGATATTTCGAAATTTAAGAATGCTAATTTACTCAAAATTGATACTAACAACAATCCCCTGTAAAGAAATAACATTATTATGGAGTTTTGGAAAATGGGCGTGATACCGCCCACATATGACTAGTTAAGTTTATCTCATTATGTCAAACTGAACGATCTATCGAAGATGTTTAAAATAGGGGTAAAACAACCCCTAGCTTACCATATAGTGGTAGTTTTCGGAAAGGTGAATACTTGCGCCGGGTATTTAATGTTCGGCTCCGCCCGAACTTAGACTTTACTTTTTTTTTTTGTTTTCGTTATTACTACTGTTGCTGTAACTGTAGCTTTTGCTGATGGTGATGATGATGGTGCAGATTACATTTGTAAGCGCATTTAAATATTCAAGAATCTCACTGCCGCAAAAAAGGCATTTGCTACAATAACGAATTCACATCCGTTTTTACATACGCGCATATACATATATATGTATGTAAGCAAGCATGTGTATAAATGCATGAAGTGCCCACTTGTGTGGTTTCATAATTTCACTTTCACTTCAAGTGTCAGCTCTGGCTTGCCAAAGACATTGGGGACTTGGGGGGATGTCGTTATGGTTGACTGGTTGCCAACATATGGACAAATGTCTGAAACATGCTAAGAAGTACTCGAGAAGTCAAATTACATTTGCGTTTTTTTTTATTTTATTCCACCAAGAGTGGTTGACCTTCAGAGTTGGGAGTCAATGCCAAGATTTTGTAATATTTTTCAAAATTTATTTTTCTCCCCGAAAAATAAACTTTATAGAGCAATTGCTGTGGAACCGCTGGGTCGAGGAATGGGTAGTGCTGTACGATGACTCGACAATGGCTTGGTTTACGGTAAGTGCAAAGATAATAAACAAAAATATTATTTATACATAAGTAAATTTAGGTGGGTATTTTTTCCCCTTCCTTCCGAGCAGATTCGGATTAGACGTACAATTCCAAGAATCAATTTTGAACGAAGCTATCTTTAATAAATATTAAGTTTTCTTACAATTTAATGCAGAATCCTAATCTCCTCGGAAGGATGTCGAAATAAATCTTTCCACTTAGAAGGTGTTTTCTTATACGAACATGTCGAATAGTCGAACTTTTATATCAACTATAATTCAGGCAGATTAAGTAAGTAGTAGAAATGAAGCTGAAAAGGGTAGATAGGATGCATTTTGAACCGTCACAGAAAAGATGGCAAACTAAGGCTGTTCTGATGCATCGCTTAAGAGGTCTCTAATCATTATAGTTTTGATTTTGAAAAAGGTTAGGGTAGGAAAGGTTGAGTGGCAGTCCGCTGTGGGACTCACTTAGACTCAGGGTGCTTTGTGATACCGGATGCGGTTTTCAGTTGTTCCCGTTCCCCTTCAAACCACTTGGTGCTTGGCAAGAAAGTCCAGAAACTCTAATCATCCAATAGCTGTTGCTCTCCACTTTCCCAGAGCTAGGCAATGGCAGACATGGTTACGGATGCTTTTTCCCCTCTTCCTTGTCCGTGCAGCTTCTTCAGTGGTCGTTCCACCGTGCGTCCAGTTTAGCTGAGTGGAATTCAATCAGACTTAAGTTACTATGTGGATTTCTTGCCTCCATAGGTTAAGTAGAGGCTTAGTTCATTGGGCGTTTATGGCTGGCCAGAGTGTTCTAGCAATATAACAGGTTGATTCTACTCGTCATCTTTCATTGTTTCCATGATCAGGAATTGTATCACACTAAATATACTAGTGATGCGCCCGTTGAAATAGCCATCTGTTCCACTTGAAAAAATACTGCAGTAGTAAGGAAGGCGGAAGCTGAAAGATATACCTGATGCCTCCGAAAAATCCCTTCGACCACTATTTTTTCTCGAGTTTTGACGTAACCGTGCAAACACGAATTGATCCTCTTTCTCTGACTGTACCCAATGCCTATTCTTCGTTTGAACTTGGTGCTGGTAGTGCGGGAGAGTGTGATGTTGTCGGTTGTAGGAAATTCAGTAGTCGTTCAATATTTTGCAGTGCTTAATAAGTAGATGACTCCATTTCTTGGCCGCGTTAAACCCTATGGTAGTGTTCCATGACTACTCTCTTGCACACAGTTCCATCGGAGGAGAGGTTAGTAACGTATTGAGTGCTTTCGTAGCTGTTGCCTTCGTGTCTTTCGTTATCAAAAGTATACAGCAGTTTTGGATTTGTGGATTATTTCAGAAGTCCATGCAAGATACCACGAGATTTCATGTATGTCTGTACATCAAGATATATGTGCTATTGATAGCCCAACGCGCTGATCTTCTCATACTTCAGTCAGCTGACGTGAGTATGTTAGCATTCCAGTGTATCCCCTCTTATCTTCTTATTATCTGGTATGCCAGAAAAAACGGCTTCAAACTCAATAAATTTGTTGAATATAATTGTTATAAGGCCATAAATAACAAA
Source organism: Rhagoletis zephyria (assembly GCF_001687245.7). Lineage (NCBI taxonomy): Eukaryota > Metazoa > Arthropoda > Insecta > Diptera > Tephritidae > Rhagoletis > Rhagoletis zephyria. Next base: position 198,178 of record NW_016157305.1, read on the forward strand.
ACAAAAAAATTTCTTATTTTAGCAACAAAAAAACCTTAAATAAATGCCTGCCTTTTTAGATAGTTGTGCTATTTATTCAAGTTCGAAACATATCAATAAAATAGGAACGCTTTTAAATTAAATGTTATGCATCTTTAATAAAAGTCATGAAATACCAAATTAGGAAAATAACTGGCAAAATATGAAGTGGGTCAAATGACCCCAGCCCGTCTTTCTAATTTAAATGTCCTTTGCGTGTAAGGGAACGAAGGAGTGGGCTATGCAGTATATGCATTTCACCGAACCGGAAACTTATAATTTCTAGAGCCAAACATGCTGCTAAATATTTACATAGATAACCTAATATAATAATAGATTGGCGTTTACACATATTTTAGTGTTTGGCCGAGCTTCTCCTCTGATTTGTGGCGTGCGCCTTGATGTTGTCACACAAAGCAGAGGGCCCTACAGTTTTACGCCGACTCCGAACGGCGATTATATTTTTATGAGAAGCTGTTTTTCATGGCAGAAATACACTCGGAGGTTTGCCATTGTCTGCCGAGGGACGACCGCTGTTAAGAAAAAACCTTTTTTCTATATTTTTTGCGATGTTGCTTTGATCAGGGTTTGAACCCAGGCGTTGCGGAGTGGAAGCGCGCACTGCTTACCACTATACCACAGCGGCCGACATAGATAACCTACTTTCATATAAAACTAATTCGATTACCGAAGCGGACTGTGAGGAGGCTATAAGAAGGCAAAAGAGACTAAAATCGTCCAGCCCTATTGGGTCCCAGGATACAAGGGTGTGGAAGGTAATGAGAGAGCTGCCGGCGACGAGAGCGTCCTCTTAGGTGACAGATAAAAGGATTAAAGGAATTGGTTCTTTTCAGGAAATCAAAGATTACAAAATCTGTTCATGTACTGCCAGGCGGATAGCTTTTGGAAAAGAACTCAGGATTGCAGATTTGCAAAGATTTTGTGTAGTTTATACGATAAGAAACTTACTATCAACAAGTAGAAAAGACCTGAGTCGTGTGATAGGACTGCTAACAAGGCCAACAGCATATGCTTTTAAATTAGGTCTTATAGAGGAAAAAAAGTGTAACTGTCACGAGGAAACTGTTGAAGATATAATTTGCGAGTGACCAGCCTTCAGCGGGCAAAGACTTGCGTTACTCGGTAAGGTGCAGCTGCAGTGTTTACAGTCACCAATCGACAAATGACAAAAGTCTTATTATTGTTCTTTAATGGCGTAATAACCGTCTAAGGGATGCTGACGTTTACTACATTTCGTTAAAGGAATGACAGGGTCCTAACGGTGATTTCAAAAGGCGAAAATTGTTTGATTTTTTAAGAATATGGTACAAAATCCATATTAAACAAAGAAAGAAATACGACATTATAAAATTTGTGGTAAATGCGCATGGCATCCCCAAACAGCTAGGTCATAAAGCCATTGACACAGGGCAATTGTTAAATAAATAATTTATCTACTATTAAGATTAAGGGCCAAATTCACAGTGCGTAGTTATCTCAGAATCGGCAGATAACTACAGATTTTCAGTAAGCTCTGTGAATTTGGCCCTAATTTGTTATATTTAATTATTTTCTTAATATCTGTTAAAACATTATATAATAATTCAAAATAAGCAAACCATAGATATTCACATACATATGTACATACATACATACCTGAACACACAGGAACCTGGGAGATCATCGCCAGCTGGTAAAATCCTAGTCAAAGAAGCGCCCGAGATGTTGGCCATTGCACATTGGACTGGGCAAATACCACGACGCCCACCACTGCCCGAAGGTTGCAGTGTATCACAGTTGATTGCATTGGGTTCGAGGAGAAAACGTTCCAAAGTCTATTGGATGTTGGCCAAATCTGAACAGGAAGTCAGGTAAATAGTTGTCTTATAAAGTTTTTAAGTACGAAATGTGCACTCATAAATTTGCTTTTGGTCTTTTTCTTATTTTCCTGGCAGTGAATGGGTTGACGCCATAACTAAGACGGTAAGTTAATTTACATAGTAGTAGCCAAATAAGAATAGTACATACATACATATATATATCTTTGCGAATAAGGAATACCGGCTAAAGTCGGAAGGCTGACCCAAACTACTCAATAGGAATTCTTCGGTGAGACTTACTTAATAGCAATATTGAAGAAGGCTTTGCTGGAATCAAATTACTACTCTTTCATATGAATTTTCTAATAGAACTTAAATGGCTGATGCATACATTCACAAGCATATGACTTTAGCTGTTATTCTTGATTGGCACAGATGTGTATGTACATTAGGGTCCCCAATGAAAAACAAAAATTATGAAATTTCAATTTGGAAATACTATTTTCTATTTTTTAGCGCGAAATATCTTTTTAAGTCAGAAAATATATTATTTCCCATAAAAAGGACCGCCTAAGGGACATGAAATTTCTTTTTTTTTTTCGCTGGCCACCCTAATATACATCCAAGCATATATACATATTTGTTAATTGTATTCTCCATTATATTAATGTATTTTCTGTTTTTTGACATTTATGAAGCTGCCTCCGCCACCCCAAATAGAGCTCGTAGTTGACAAGCCGCATCTTATGAATGTCTTACGCCGGCCATTAGTGCGCATACGACGTACGTTTTATAGTAACTGATTTATTCATTTGCTAATACGGTGTTCACATGAGGCAATTTTAGAGGCGATTAGTTGAATCAAAAGTTGGCTGCACCCTAACTTCATTGGAAGCGATTAGTTGAAAGGCCGATTGTTACTTTCAATTAAAATTTGCCTGCAAAATCGCTCCATGCGAACACAATAGTACATAAAATGCATCCGTGCATACATACATACATACATGCATAGGTATTGTTAAACAAGTAATGGACCTAATTGTTTAACTTTCATTGTAGCGGCCACAACGTCCGAGGTTAAACAACGCAAAACTTCGGCACATAGAAGTAGCAGCGCCCATCCAGCTTTGGCCCACCATCGCACTTTCTACGTTCAAAATCCGCTGGTGAAGAGTGATGCCGCTGTAGCCATTTTGAGCAAAAGGCCGGACTCGAAGCCAGCATTGGCATGCGCACTGCCTTGGGGACACGGTTGGGGCTGGGCCACTTTGCCGAATGGAGTGTGGAGCGGCGGTAAGTGGAACACACAAACATACATACGTTGTAATCTATTCAGAGAGGAAAGGAAACCTTTGGAGAAAAAGTTTAGGTGAGATGCCCTCAAACTTCGCCAAGATCAGTTTTTGCTGTTCAATAAATGACTATACTACATACATAAGTGACTACCAGGTCAAGGTGCAGAGATAGTATTTTCAGGAATAGTAGCCCAAAGTTCTAGGTTTAATTTAAGCCTAATTTACCGCCTTTTGTTTCGTTTAAGATATTTTTTTTAGCTCATTTAGTTTAAAATCTGGATTACGGATTCGCAATCAGCACAAAAAAGTCTATCAAAAATAGCTTTAACAGTGTTGCCACAATTCTCGATGATAAGATTTCTTCCAGCGCTTACTGAGTAAAATTGTTTCCGATACGCCCAATGGCAGACAACCCTAGCCATCAAACTAGGGAGCGCATGTAAATAAACACTGTCATGCACAGATGTTTCAATAACATCTCTCTGTAAGCTATATTTATTAGAAGATATTCCAACAGAACCTCCAGTCGAAGGCAGATGAGAGACAATATTTAGTAAAATAAATGAAGTCGTCTCGGTAATAGAAGCTGAACCGTTTGGTCTGACATTAACCAGTCCACATCAAAAAAAAAAAAAAGAAGTGATGAATCGAACACGGTAGGCCTAACACTTCAAAATATTAGAACTTTTTTTTAATTTTGCCAAACTGTGATATACTTATGTATAAATAGTCCTATCAGGGATGGAATAACTTGCCACCATGTCAGTCATGTCATCTGCAACAAAAAATTTTGAACCCATATGAAATCAATAGCGATGGTATTCTTAATCAGTTGTAGCAAGTGCTAGGCACATTAGGACCAGGGTTGCCGAAATCTTTTGAAGCAAAACCATTTAAATAAAAAAAATCGTAATTTCACGAAAAAATCCCCATAAATTTTGTAGCGGAATTTTTAAACAGATGTCTCAGATTTGACGGTGGCTTGATGGTTAGTAGGAGTTTCGTCGCGAGTCGCGACGATAGTACACTTTCGTTCTCATTTCTAAATATTTATATCTGTCAAATATAATGGTTATATACCAAAATGGTAGGTTTGCCGAAAACTCTAAAGAAAGCAAGACTACGACTAAAAGTTCAGTTAGTCTAGACTTGATTTAACTTACGTAAGAAATCATCAACACGTCAACTTAGCCAGACGCGAAAATATTTTGTTTTTGTATCTTCCTTTTCATCTCATTGTCACTTTGGCGCTTATAAACCACATCAAAAAAACAAGCATGAACAAAAATATATTGCGTATTGTCTAGACTTCTGAGCCTTGAGTACGAAATTTTTTTGTCGTTATTGTCGACCGCAAGATATTTTCCGAAACATTCTTTTGTGACTTGCGTCTGAAATTTAATGATAAATACACATTTGTCAGATGAAGAGATGAAAACTGTATTCGGCAATTTATCTCAACATTTATTCATCAATATTAGAATTAATATTATTTGGGGCTGTCGGAATTGGATTTAAAAACGACAAAAAAAATTTCATTGGTGTCATTAAATCCAATGTTATCGGTTTTATGTTCAAAACGAAATTAGTGTCGATTTTAGGTATCACAGAAACCAATAATATCGATTTTGCTATCGGAAGCAAACCAAGCAGCTAACTGTTGTTGGATCTCTTTTGCTTATTAGTTTTTATTCGTTGCAGTAAAAAAGAAAAAATATTAATGTACATATTCATATTTTTATTCATAACTAGGAGAAATCATAAAAATACAACGTAAAACAGTATACTTCCAATAACCGAAATGCTACGACTGCAGATGTCTTTTTGCTTTCACTAATTTTTGTTTAAATTATTGAAAACATTTCAATTTTGTGATCGGTCTTACATCGGTCTTTACATTCGAAAAGAGCAAAGCCAAAACGATACCAAATGAAACCAATATTGTTTCGTAACTCCGATTAAAAGCAAATCTGACTTGGATTCCATGACAGCCCTGAATTACTAAATACGTGTTGTTTCTTGAACCGGTATGCGAATATCCCGATCCATTGAAGTGGTGGCACGTTTTATATTTCGTACGTATGGCTATCGAATGACGTCGTTCTTCATACGTTGTAATAGAAAGAAAACACTTTCCTAGGTAGTAGATATCAGAATCCTTCACTACAAACTTAGATCTTGTTATATATATGTATAAATATTTATGCTCAATTACTCTTTCGACAGGTCTGACTTGGTCGCAGTGTGAGGATACTTTTACCTTACATGCACTGCCCACCACGCACTGCACCAATCTCGTGGACACGTCATGTAGTGGGGCCGTCTACCACACTGATATCGGTGGCTTTGATTTCCATTCGACTGGCGTTGAAGACTTAGGCGGCGAGGACTTTGATTATGCCATGGATTGCGGAGACTTCATATTTTAAACGCTGCTAACAGAATCGAGCCCATTATTAGCTATAGATATATGTATGTACGTAGCAGGTTCAGGCGAAGCATCACCAAACAAACGAAAGAAAAATTAAATACTGGAAGAATTATAACCACCCCACCCTAGAAAGCGAGTGCTTTAAACACTCAAACGCTTATAAGTTAAATAAATTTAGATTTTCGTAAGGCTCAAGAAACGTAAGTACATACATGAATAAAATGGACTCACCTTCCACTTTGAAGTATTTTCACACTTTCGCTGCACCCGAGTCATAAGATCGAGCCAAGCTGCAAATGAAAAACAATAAAAAAAGAAAAAACAAGAACAAAAACGAAACACAAAAAACATATAGAATTATTGAATTAAATGTTAACTAAATTACGGGTAAATACGAGAACGAATTTCAGTTGAGTTCTCAACTGCGTGACAATTTCGATTTTTTGCATTTTATAGACGTGTTCGTTAAAGCGAAACGACCTGCGGCGAGTATAATGCGGCGAACTGTATAACTTACTAGCCCAAATACAAATATGAGTATTCCAATGGATTTCAAATGATGCCAAATTTTTGTAAGACGCCACAAAAAATGTGTAGCAGGGACAAAAGAGACGATGCGTGCCACGTTTAGGCGCCGATTGCACCTAAGGGCCGTGAAGTTGGGAATTAGTTTTAAATACATACTTACATAAATGTGTATATTTGTAGGGATGTTTACACACAACGTCGTCATAGTTGTAGTTGAAATTTAACCAATCATAGCGCATACTAAAGATTACAAAAAAAAAAAATAAAAAATGAAAATTCGTGAAAGTTACAACACTGAAAACCCAAAAGTTGTAGCGAATTAGGTAAAGGATAGCAACTTGTGCAGACAGAAAGTGTTTATTTTCATGTGAATATGTATGTATGTGAGAAACATATATGTATGTATGTAGAAGAAGCAAAGAATTTAGAAACAATAGTAAACTTTTCAGAAAAATATAAAAAATCCCAAAAAAAAAATTATGTGGTATTTGTAGGTTACCAAGCAAAGAACAACAAAAAAAACAAAAATACACATTGATCTGCCAAATAATTTTGAAAGATGTAAAAAGTAGGTATGTATTGTATTGAAATATAAACATGAAAAAAAACATAAGCATAAACATAAACAAGGAATCGTTGTACACAAGGAAACGCCACCAAGCAACAATGCGAAACACACGCAAAATTTAATTGACAATGCAAAGTTTTTTGAAATGCCGAATTGATTATAGATTTTTTAAATGATTTTTCGATTTTTTACTGTTTTTACGTATCGAGAGATAAAATTATTACTGAAAAAAAATAAATAAAAAACAAAACCAAAAACCAATTGAAAAAAGTAAGATTAGTGTAATTTTAGTATCAAAATAGGCAAACCAAGAGCAACATGCTGGCAATGTTCTCCGTTAAATATTAAAATCAATTGTCAAATTTACTTAGTACATAGGGTTAAAAAATATGACCAAAGAAGAAAAATTTGTATGTAGAAAAAAAAGAAACAATATGAAAAAATTATGGAAAATTTCATGCACATTCAAATCTAAAAAGTGCAAAGTACATACTTGCGAAAAATGTATGCATGTGGGGTAACGACTACCGAAAATTAAAAATAAATGTACGTGCAACAGCTAAAAAACCAAAACACAAAAACCAAAACATGTGTAAGAATATAAATACGGCACAACAACCATAAAAACAGAGTTTCCGAGCANAAAAAAAAAAAAAAAAAAAAAAAAAAAAAAAAAAAAAAAAAATATTAAACTTAAGTAGAAATCCACCAACCACGAACACCAACCAAAACATGGCAATACATGGCAGAGAACGACGAGAATATGCAAACAATGAAAAGGAGTAATGTTACGTAGTAGATACATATCTCTCGTCTGCTCAGAAACACAAGACTAAATGCAAAAACCCAACAAAAATAAAAATTATTGGTAATTGGTTGACGGCTGATGATCGCCTGCAACTAGTGTTCCTTCCTACACCAAAAATAACCTCAACAGCACCAACAATACAGACACAACAGATCTCTTCGTTACATGTACATATGTATATACATACATAATTGCAGCCTGGGCATTATTGACACGAAATCAGCGAAACGTAATAAGTATTACCGTGAATATCTATGTGCATTGGGGTGGTCCTTAAATGTAGGAAGCATATTTTTACATTAGATTTCCTAAGCCTCAACCCCTACGTCAATGCTACTATAGGCGAAGATATCACATATAAATTTTGGTCCCGATTGGAGACGGTTGAGGCGTGCCGCACAGGGAGCAAAGTTCAGATGCCTCAATGGAGACTCAAAAAATTTAAATTAATTTGTTTTCCGTCTAATACCCAAAATCGGTACTACCATAGTCGAAGATAGCAAATATAAAATTTGGTCCGGACTGACGTCTGTTAAGGTGTGTCGCACAGGGGTCAAAGTTCAGATTACCCTATACAGACGTCTTAACAGACTCCAATCGGAAAAAAAATTTATGTGATATCCTCGACTTTAGTATTATCAATTTTGGGCATTAAATGAAAAAAAAAATATTTTTAATTTTATGAGTCCTTAGAGCCATCTTGTCTTTGACCCCCTTGCGACACGCCTTAAACGACTCCAAACGGGACCAAATTTTATATGTGATATCTTCGACTATGGTAGTAACGGAAAAAAAATAATTTTAATTTTTTTAGTCTTTATAGAGGAATCTGTACTCTGCGCCCTGTGCGACACGCCTTCACCGTCTCCAATCGAGACCAAAATTTATATGTGTTGTCCGTGACAGTGACATTACCGATTGAGGGAGTAAGACCTAAAAAAAATCATTAATTTAATTTTTAAGGACCACTCTAATGTGCATACATACATACTTATGTACATTTAAATCAGAGAAAATTTCTGTTACAAATACGCTGCTTCATTCTCCGCCACTTTTGGGCATTTGTATTCACGAATATCAATGATTTTTAAAGCTTTAAATTCTAATTGGAAAGGCAGTAGTCACCGCAAATTTTTTAAAGCGATTAAAAATACAAAAACTTTTGGTGTATGTATTTAATACTTTGAAATTTTCAAAGGAAAAAATAATTCAAAAAAATAACGAAGCATCACGAAAAATTCCAAAGCTTTCAAAAATATACCGAAAACTTCTGTAGCCCGTTTCTGTAACTTTTCTCTACCGATTATTTCTCTAATGGTAGAGAAAATACGTCACTCTCACCTACTAATTAGCAGTAGAGAACAGGGCGGCGAATTCATATCTCAATTCGCCTTGGTAGAGAATTGTTACAGAAACGAGCTACTGGAAAACACACAAATCAAGGATCGATTAATTTTTTATCATTTATTGATTGCGTAGAAGTCCAGATTTTTTTAAATCATCTGGGTTTCAAGCTTTTTAAAATAACGGGTTCTAAAAGTACTGTCGAAAAGGTGATACAAATTTGTGTATCTTTTGGCCGATGTGAAAGTAAATCAGTTGACACACAATTTTAAAAGACATCAAAATGGATCCAACCTACATGTATAAGGAATTTCTTTATAGTCTTAAACGTCTATTATTACCCTCAACCCTGTATGACTCTGACTAAGTAAGCGAAAAGGTCGCTCAAAGCGCTCAAAGTTTTCCATGTATTTTATATGGAACATAAACCAACTTTTCGTGGAAATGGTAAGGAATTCTTGAAAATCAATATTTTTCGTTTGGAAAACTCTGGTTCTTTGCATTATTAATATCAAACCATTTTTCAATGCTAAACATTTTTTATTTATCTCCCCATTGCTTCTTCTGGCATTTTCTAGGGGTTTTCGTGGACATATAAAATATAGTTACAATAAAAAAATGGTTAAAAAATAATTACTGGGAGTCTCCTGAAGAGAAACAGGGTTTTTTCGGTCGAAAATTATTGATTTTCAAGAATTCTATACCAATTCTACGAAAAGTGGGTTTTCCCTATATAAAATACATGGAAAACTTTGAGCGCTTTAAGCGACCTCTAAATATTTTTCGATTTCAAAATAAAATAAGAGGGTTATATTTTTTGCGGTATATAAAAATCTTAGGGGGTGAGAGCATAAAAATTCCGACTTTACTTTTTTACATGTATTTTTGGACCACCCTACGTACAGGCTTCCTATTATCTCTATGTTGTGGGTCTGATAGCGAAACCTGGTGAGCAACGGACTAGACGTAACGCTCGTTCTATTCAGCCACTATAACGCTGAGCCAAAAGTACAATGGGTTTTTTCAACCAAGTTATTGTTTGATTTTTACACGGTCAATACACCGATTGAAATAAATGTGATTGAAATTGAACATTTCAACACATTTGTATGTCTGGCTATAGCTAAACGTGCAGAGATACTTCCTGATATTTGCTGACTCCCAGCAGGTGCGGGTTCGATAGCCGACAGAGCATCTAAAAAGCATCTGTGAAGTGAAGAACATGATCTATCGACGAGGAAATTTCTTCAATATTTACGGACGAAATATCAATGTTTTTGAAAACTTATACCTACACTAGAGGGAAAATACAAATGGTTGTTGTTCACTTCGCACATATTTGCAACTTATCATCTTCTACCTTATTTGCATATGTACGTATGTTTGTATACAGGTGACTTTAAACAGTTGTCATAAAACGGTGTTCGCATGAGGCGATTTTCTAGGCAATTTTAGAGGCGATCAGTTGAATCAAAAGTTCGCTGCACCCCAACTTCATTGGAAGCGATTAGTGGCGTTTGTTGCTTTCAACTAAAAGTTGCCTCATGTAAACACCGTATAACCTCACATAATCTAATTAAATTCTTTTGATGAATGTAAAGGATATACATACATACACATATACATATTTAGATAGCTAGGGGCCGTTGTATTACACTAATATTTTTTTTTGGTATTCTAATATTTACACCATTCGTACGAACTATTTATGAAAGCTTTATGTATGCGCACGAATTCATAGCACGGTCCGTTCCTGGGCCATCTATTAATCCCACAGAATGTATGAAATTATGTACATATGTAAGTACGTCTACATATGTATACATACATAATTACCTAAGTATGTAAGTACGTTTGTAGGTTACAAGACTTAAGCAATTGTCGCAGTGACATTAAATGATAATTGTATGTAGCATTAAATGTTGGCTTTACATGTATTGTACATTCCATTCATGCACACAAACAAACAGAGGTATGTGTGTGTTATAGAAAATTATATCTGATTATAAGAACATACTCGAACAATAACGAAAAACAATTTAGAAACAAAAAATGCTAATTTAAAAAAAAAAACAGCACAAACAGTGGTTTTATCGTGAAAATTTGAGCTTCAAAAAATGTTTGTCGGTTTTTGTTTTTTTAATGTAAAATGTGTCTTAGAAAATGCAAAGTTAAAATTGCCACTATTGAAAGGAACTGTGTATGTAGAACTTAGGAAAAATATTAAACAAAAAAGACTCGTATATAAATAGGTATACACACATACATACATATGTATGTATGTATGTATGTAAGTATATTGTACAGCAAATGCATCGGCGAAATGCGAGACGTTCATTTCACGAAAAATACATACGCCAAATATCGAACATATAGAAATGTCGATGCCAAAATTTGGCCAGTTTCAAGAAGCAATTATTGGAGACTTTGATTTACTAAACAAAAAAAAAACATACCGCTTAACTGTTATCGTGTTTATCGTACAGATAAGGCTAATATTTTTTATATAGAGCTACGTTTATGTTTCGTGCTTTCCAAATTTTGGCTTCGATGTTTATATATATGTATGTATGTATTTACTAAGTATAACATGTATGTATGTACACAATGTACGTTTGTACATAAGACACTTGCTAAATGCGCAAATGTAATTTCGAAAACTCAAATGACCTCCGACAATCATCATAGAATATCTCATTAAATTTTTATAATTTTTATTGTAAATACCCTAAGGAATATTTGTTCAACCGGAGTATAGTTCCTGCTGTGTTCACTTTTTGTAATCAAGAGCAAGGAAAGACCAATATTACCCTACATTATCTTCGTTTTACAAGCGCGATTAATTTTAACTCTAATATTTATCCTCACTTGGCTATTTTCTCTTTTCGTATGTGTGCGCATTAGGGTGTGACGCTAAAATTTGTTTTTTTTTTATTTATTCGTTGGTTTTGCTTAATTTTTCCGACAGCGTGGGAAGATGAATTATTTTTAAACGAATTACCGTCATCCCTTGCCATTTAAGTTGGAGACAAACCGGTGTCGGCGCTGTGCTCTCTTTAGTGCCAATTTTTATGACAGCAATTCACACCAAAATAAATATTTTTTGATCTCTTCATCTCACTCTCGCTTCATGAAGTCTTAGAACAGTGAAGATACCAACCACTCGAATTTAAGAAGTTTACTCTGACAGCCTTCTTCGGCATACGTATAAGGTCCTTCAAAAATTTTACATTTACGAGTTGGACGTCGAGGAGCCTATAAACTCATGGCTGATTTCAGCTAAAGTAAGAAGCTACACACTGAAGGAATAGGTCCCTAGAATTAAAAAAGTTTAATGGCCAAAGTCTACGAGCGAAGTATCTAGGAGTCATAGATATTAAAAACGAGTAGCGAAGCCTTCTTCTCTGTAAATGGCTTTTTGAGAAGACACGATGGGGTCTTAATGAAAAAGTTGTAATACGGATGCATACAGTGGTGGGCAGCCTTACGGAACCAGTATAAGCATGTAAAACTAGGACTGTAAAACTACAGGGGCAATGAGCAGTTGCTCTACGCACGCCCTTCACATAACGTACACTGCACCAGCATCGGCAGCTGCAGGAAACCATAGAGCACCTTCGATTTCACTGGTATAATAATGGCAGTTACATGCTGCTTGGATGTTAAAGGTTTTCCGCTATAATTCTAACCTAATGGACTTATGTTTGTATGTATGTGTTCGGTAAAACTAATTTTTGTCATTAAGTTAAATTATTTTTATTTAATTTTTTTTTGCACATCAAAGCATATTCATCAATGAAGTCTTCGGTAACATTTACACTCACACACGCAATTGTGTAAGACAACGTAGTTAGATGTATAGAATTTATGTATTGTTCAATTAGAGTAATGTAGTAAATATTAACAAAAAAAAAAAAAACGCTGATACAATGCAGTCCATGAAAACGTTAAAAACGAACGACATAATATTTAAGCATAAGAAGAAGCAACAACAAAAAATTAATACTAAATATAAATGTGTCCGAAAACTACATAAAAAATAAAATAAAATATGCTACATAGATGACACAAAATTTAGTGGCACGAAGACTTAATATTTTCGAAATTTAACATATGTATGTTCGTCATTGATTGAAAAAATAGGTTTCTAGTATTTTAAGCGAAATGTCGGTAAAGCAAACTTCATTAATAATTCAAAATAAATGCTTATACATATGTTCATATTTTTATTTATACATATGTATGTATATACTATGTAGATATGTAGTATATGTATGTTTATGGGGTCAATCCATGCCAAATCGAGCAATGGTTAAAATCGATCATTTTTTTATTTGAACGAATTTTAGTCATATATCATATAAGAAAGTTCTGTCACAATTTTTTTTTTTCAAAAGTGCATAATTTCACAATTTCTCAGATTTTCCAAATTTATTTTTGGAAAATATCAAACTATCATTTAAAAAATGGTCCTCGTCTCATTATAAATTTAATAATTGGGTTTATATAAGAAAAAATTTAAAAAAGATTCGAAAAATAAGAAAATTGCAGAATTTTTTAATTAGAAAAAATGTAAAAGCACAAGCTTATGTATATAAATTTTTTAATCATTTTTTTCCACACTGCCTCTAACTGATCTTAAAAGCTCCGGTGATTTAGTTAAGATATGAATTTTTGAACCTTGGAAAGAAAACGTCTTTACAAACTTTAATATAAATTTAAGTTATTTAACATAACTTTATTTAGAGTTTTCAAAAAAAATCCCCATTCAAAAATAGGTAATTTAAAAATTATTTAAATTTTTTTTAGTTCAAAATTTTACAATTTCCTGGTTATTGCAAGTTTATTTTTTGAATATCCCAGAAACTGCTGGTTACAAAAAGGGTTCTGGTCTTGTTTTAAATGTGATATTTGGCTTTATATAAAAAATATATATATTGAAAAAAAAAGATTCGAAAAATAAAAAAAATTCCAGAATTTGCGAATTAAAAATATATATAAATTTATATAAATCTTTGGATTATAAAATGCCTCTAAAATTTTAAGATGTTTTTTTAAGATATGAATTTTTGAAACTTGGAAAAAAATATTTTGTGCAATTTTGAATATATGTAAATTTAAATTATATAAAAATGGTTTAACATAACTTTATTTAGAGTTTGCCAAAGAGAAACTTTAATATTCAAAAATTGGTTTCTTAAAAAAAAAACAAATTAAAAATTTCAGGATCGTTTATCGGTGTTGTATAAAAGTTTAGACACAAATTTTTATAAGTTTTTGCTTTTGCGAATTTTTAATATCAAAATTCTCTAAATTTGTTTTATAACCCTTAATATCACCATTAAAACGAGACCAAAACCATTTTTGCAATTATAGTGTTTTAGATATTCTAAAAATAAACTTGCAAAATTCCCCAAATCGAGACAATTAAAAATCAGGTAGTCTAGACTTAACTTACGTAAGAGATTGTTAATGATTAGTCAACACGTCAACTTAGCCAGAAGCGCAAATAATTTGTATTTTTCATTCCAGCTGATTTAAACTTTGCCGCCGATAAGCCAGACCAAAAATATTTCTGAAGAAACATATAGTGCGTTGGCCAATATATGTATTAGGTTCCGTTACGTGAATTAAGTCTAGACAAACTGAGCCTTTAGAATTTTGATTATCTTTCAAAAATATTATTTTTTAATTTTTTCCCTTGGCAGAACTTCATTATATGTGACCTGGTCTACGAAAAGGGAGCTTACGTGCGAAAACTAGTTTTCTGTGAAAAAGCTGTTAAAAGTAAAAAGCATCTCATCTTCCATCCGAATCAACCAAAAAGTGAAAATTGATTTTATGACACCTAAGCCCCCTTTCCGTAGACCAGGTCACATATTATAGAAGAAAAGAACTGAATTCGACCATATCCGATTTGATATGGATCTACCCATACATATGTATGTATGTATTTAATTTCAAAGAGTCTGCGTAAAAGCCTTCGGTCGATCGATCGCATTTGCAGCTGATGGCAAAATGCGCTCAAACTTTCAAACCAACATGTTTATGAAAATAAGAAACTAAAACAATGAAACAGAAATATACATATAAGAAGTAAGAAGTGTTATAAAACACAAGAAAGCATAATTATTGCATGTACTGTGTTTGTAAGTATGTAATGTAGAACAAACAAATAAATTTGGGTCTCGTTTGCAAAATGCGCTGTTCTAGGCACATCTAGAAATAGTATTGTAATTTGTAATGTATTGTAATTGCGTCGATGTCTTATTGTATGTTGTTGTTATAATGTAATGTAATGTTACGTTATGTTTCGTAACATAACGTAAATGAAATGTATATGTAGCCTGAATAAGAACAAAAAAAAAATAAAAATAAATGAAATGAANATATGGTATCACAGCGTTACTACTATTTGCCTATGTGTGAGGAGGATACTGCGCCTTAGTGGTTTCAACTTAAATCAAAAACTTTGACTTTACAGACTAATTTTGTTTTTAAACGCTCTTTTGCATTGGCTAACGCAAAAGCTCTTATTAGGCGCCGCGAAGTAAGCGGGCATTGGCTAGTAAATAATAAAAATAAATGTACACACCCCGCAAAAGAGGAAAAATTATGAAAAATTATTATTTCCGGGGGAAACTGATTTGGAGCAGAAAGAGGCCATTTGGTTCGAGAAATGCCTGTGAAAATACTTACTTACAGTCAGCGATTTAATAAACCGCCCTTTTGTGGTTTTGTGTGTGAATTGAAATTTACATAAATTATTTAGTGTTCCAATAACTATGTTTTTCCGATAAATAGTAAAAGGTACTTGTTTCATGTCGCCATTTTCGTGTGTATGTAAAAATATATGTACAGGGGTTGGAGATTTGTCAGGGTAACGTTTATATCGAAAGCACGCAAAAGCTCTTACATCTCTCGCATCTGCTTGAACCGCACATTAGAAACAAGTAGGGTTGCCAGACGTGCCGATTTAATCACGATAGTACTAATTTTTCCCATTCCGCAAATCAGTACGGTGGTTTCCTGAATTTAAAACCAAATGTACTTATTCAGCCAAAAATTATGAAGGCCTAATTAAAAAATATCCAATTTTCGAAAAAAAAAAAAAAAAAAATCGACAACACTACGAACAGGATTCCTTGTGATTGCCTTTAAAGAATTCAATATGCGTACATCAGCACGACCCCTCCATACATAAGGACTGTTGAAACCCAGGGAGCTTTTCACTAGCTTTCCGGGGGCAACTATTATATCTTTAGCTTGGGGTCGAACCGACAAACATAAATAATTAAGCTAATTTTTATACACAAGATGGCGTCCTCTAACTATTTCCTTCGATTGTGGACCTATACGACCAGCTGGAAGAGCAGCAAAGTAGCGGCTACAGCAGGAAACTGCACTGCGGATAAGTTGGCCTCGGAGGGCACCCTTGTGTCTGTGTCCCCAAGTAAGGAGAGATGGAGTAATTTTGACTACATGGGACTTCTCGTCAACAGATGGGTCTCGTGCACGATCAGAACGCTGGACCAAAGCAGGACATGTGCAACTGCACAGTCCTTCACGCTCTCCCAAGAAACGAGCTCTTTCGACGGGGTCAGACCAGAGGGAGAGGGGTGTTAGCTGAGTAGGATTGAGCTGACATACGAAGAGGTGTTTGGCGTCTTCAAATGCTGGACACTCAATGGGGTTATCGGGTTCGATTCTGGGCAAATAGCTGTTGGGGCGTCTACCACATTCTGACCGTAATTGGACCAGAGTAACGCAGGTCTCACAAGCAGTCGAAGCGCTGTGTCTGCGATAGGTGATGATTGGGCTTCGGGCACGAATCCTCCTCCCATTTTTTCCGCTTGTCTTGATCTACGAGTTTCTAAATCTCCAAATTAAGGTCCTTTAGGCGGGCGACCTGGTATGGATGGTCGCGCGTTCGCCAGTATATACATTTGTTGATGGTGGGAGGGCGGCGAAGAAGCTGTCGGTTAATTACGAAGTAAAGTCGTTCCAATCACCTTTTTTTGAAGTTGACGTAGGTTCCGTGCTGCGCGGGAGCAAATTCGGTGGGGTTATTGATCGATATGGCTATGGGTAAGTGGTCTGATTCGAGTGTTAAATAGCCGTAACACTCGATCTGCGGCACTTAGGAGGTTGTGGAACCACCGTCATCTGATTACGATCTCGTAAGTATAAAGTTTCCATCATCTCCGGATTTTGACAAAAATGAGGTCAAAGTGTTCAAAAATAAATTAAAGCTAGAACTCTCCATTACTATCCCTTAAAATACCATCCCTTCACCTTAACTTTGTGGTCACTTATAGTAATATATTTATTATTTTCGTCCAACAATAAAACTTACTGAAAAATTGTGCTATTGAAAAAAAATGTTTGTCAAAATCATTTTTGGTTGTTCAATAATTGACTATAAGTGACCTCAGGGTCAAGGGTCAGCACAAAAAAATTCTATCAAAAACAGCTTTAACATTCTCCGTACCAAAATCAGTGTTGCCCTGTCTGATTATAATTGCTTTATTACTATTGTGTATGTACTTATGTATGTTTATACATATGAATATTTTCAAGCAACACCATTCTACATATGTATGTATCATAAAATACCTCTTCAGCCTTTTATACTACACCAAATTGTACTTAGACATGGTTACTGGAAACCAGCTGCGTTGCCATTGCCGCAATTAGTTGAAGTTGGAATTTTCCAATTGACTGCACTTGTGAATATCTTCAGTGTTCATGAGTTGTGAGCTATATTTACAAAACTTCATTTTCATTTGTATGAACGCATTAAGTATGAATGTGTATGATATGTATGTATGTTTAGAGAATACAAAGCGTACTTAGCACTTCAGTAGCATCAACATAGAAAACGCATTGAGAGTGTAATTGACTTAAATTTGAAGTGCAATTGAATGGAAAAGTGCAAACTCTATTCGAGAAAGTTAATGACATGAAATCTGGTTGAACGTTTAATATATTTTACTGGCATGAAATCAATAAAAACTACATTATTAGGTTAGGTTACCTCTTAAATCAAAACAAAACAAGAAAATAAAAACATATTTTTATTGCAAACAAAAAAAAAAAACCAAATGCAGAAGGACCTGTCTCTACTTGCTTTGAGAAACTGGCGGTACTTTGTAAAGAAAGAGGTAACTTTAACAGGTCTATTCTGCGCTGGTAATAAAAAGTTTGTAACCGGTAAATAAAGTTCCTGTAAATTTTTAAACCCTTTTCGCATTCTGTGCTCTCTTGTAACCGGTAAATTTGGTTACCATCTCATAAGCTGGTAACAAAATATTGCCCCGTGAAATATGCAATACAGGAATTACCACAAATCTTTATAGCTGAGTTGCTGAATATTTTCACTGCGTTGCCATCGTACCTAAAATCGCGGTGACAAGAAGTGGTAACATTTTTTGGTAATACAATTTTCCGGTCACAAAATCTTCGGTAACGTGCAGAATAGACCTGTAAGTCATAAATTAAGCTAAATTGTACGACTCGACAACAGTAGCATTGTCTATTGTCGAACTGAAATAAGTAAACGACTAAAATCTTCGAAAACTATACAGTGCTGCCAAGTTTTTCCGTTTTAATACATTAGTCGAGTGGAAATTTTAGGCAATGACATGAAATTTTCGGTACGATTCGACTCTTGAAAAACCACTTGCATTCGTCACGACTCTCGCAATTAGGGTGATTAGCTCTGATCCCATACTTTTCGTGTAAAATCCTGTAAAAATGTCAAACAGAAAAATTACACTCTGAAGTGGGTATAAAAAGTGAGTAGCAACAAAAATTGCGGTAACAAAATAAGCATTTTTCCTAAAAAAAACGTCAACCAATGATCGCTTGACACTTTTCATGATTTTACCAGAAGAAAAAGTTCGGGTAAAATCTTGCAACATCGTTCTCTACACAACTCTCCAAAAATCGCACCCATTTGCAGGATTTTGGAGGAATTTGGAGTATGGGATCATTTTTCCTGTAACTTCCTGCAAGTTCGTGTAAACCCCAGTAAGTTCATGGAGTACTGGATCAGAGCTATTTCCACCATGAACCAAGCAAAGGCTCCCGCAATTTTTTAGGTGGGAAATGGTTCCAATTTTGTTCACTTATTGTGAAAATTTTTGTGGGGTGCACTTTCCCCTAGTCCGCCCCCCCCCCCGTGGTTCCACGCCTGATAAAATGATTTTGACAAATTGTTCTGAGCTAATAGACGCGCCAACGTACATATTGTCGTAGCTGCGCATGCTCGCCGACAACTTGTGCCGTTTCGTTGCTAATTAAAGTCAAGTGATTTTGCTTGGCAATTGACGCCGATGCAATAATATACATACATAGATATTGAGCCGCGCAAAGCCAAAACAAGTCAAACGGCAGAGTAATTGAAAGTAAACACAGCGAGCCCAGGCAGCGAATACTGTTTGTTGCAAGGGCCGCGCCTGTTTTAACTTCATATGCATATGTATGTTCGTATATACATATGTATGTATGTACATATTTATGTAAATGCAAGCAATGCAAATGCAGATATTTCTATGTACATACATATATGTATTTATCTTGCTGCGGTGAATCGCCTCTGCGGAATTTGTGGTGAGTTGAGGCATTTGGTTTGTTTTACAAAAGTTCATAAGCATATTTTATGCATATTACTCTTATTGTCCATACATACATACATACATACATATTGTCCTCCTCTTCACTTTTGCTCTATTCTTTCAATTTATTTTAAACTTTCTTGTGTTTTTGTTTTTAATTTTAAGTACACATATGCAACCTCACTCACAAACAGTGTTGCCATAAGTGAAGACTTATCTTCAAAACTAAGATTTTTCATGCTATTTTTTTATTAAAAATCTTCAAAAAGAGATCTTCTAAAAATATCTTCAAAATTAAGATTTTTGTGTATGATGTAAGGTTTTTAAAATTTGAGTTAAAATTGTTAAACTTTATTACATTATGGTAACCAGCAAATGAAGGAAGAAAAAAAATGCTGTTTATGATAAAAACGTTGCGCGTATGAAATACCCTCCACTATTATCTGCCTTCTTCTCTCGCAAAGTAAAACGTATACTGCGATTTCGAAACGTTTTGAAGTAGATCGTACTTTTAGTGCCCGCAGCGGCCCAAAGAAAAGTGGAAAGCGTTAAGCATTTTTCACGGACCTTGTTTTTGTATGGAGAAAATAAAAAAAGTCCTAGCCACTTTATCATACTGAAATTGCATGGTCTACAAAACTGCATAATCCAAATCTTTTTAAAAAATCGAATTAAAAAGCTCTCAATTGTTATGAAACTTTGCCGGCTTTTGACTTCTTGGTATTGTAAAGATTTTTTAGCTGTGAAATCTTATTTTGAATATTTTTGTTGAAAAAATTAAGATTTTTAAGGGACTTTCTCTGGCAACACTGCTCATGCTTATGTTTCTTATTTCTTGTTTTATTTGGCTGTGTTTTATACATTGTAGCTCATCAATTCAATGTCTGTGGGGTGGGTTCACACTCATGCGATGAGAATCGTTGAGGCAGCGAGCTCTCGGTACATATGTATGTACATAATGTATGCCTGAAGCCAGTTTAGCTGCTGTTGTGGAGGCATTGGAGCCATTCAAGTGGTTTGCATGTGAGCGCAAAGCGAGGGCCTGTTGGAGCAGCGCTCAGCTGCTGGTGTGCAGTCGAAATGGGTAAAGTCGGTTACAAAAGTTTTCGCAAACAATGCGCTCGACAGTCTTCGCATAAACTTCTAAGTAAACAGAAGAGTTACTGCAGTTCCATTAAGTCGAATAATCAAAGCGAAAATAAAAATTGTTTTTTTTTCTGTTTTTGTAGTAACTAGATAAAGGTGAATGAAACACGCGTTAGTAATCCATAACATTCCACTCGACAACAAATATCAAAAAATATAAAAAAACTATACTCTATAGATGGATTTGAATCGCTAAAATAAATCTGCAATAGAGACTAGTAATTGTTAAAGCGAAAAAGAAGCATTGATGAGCATCGAAAACGAACAGCATTTAAAAGATTCAAAAAGCGAGCAGATAATAAAATACATACATAGATTAGTATGAGCATATGGTGAGTATGATTTTTTTCTACAACTTCTAAATATTTTCGGCTTTTCTAGTTATTATCATAATTTTTGCTATTTATCCATCGTTCATGCTTAAGTTGCTTGCTAACTTGCCAAATACCATTAATTTTTGCGGTTATTGTTGTTGTTTGCAATTGGGAAAGCACATGTGTACATTAGGGTGGCCAAAATTGTATTTGTATTGTATGGGGGTGTATTTATGTATCTATGTATATCAACTTTCAATTTTCTGCTGTAACCAATACAGGGCGCTCAATGACTTCGAAATGCGCTACTGCATCCCTCTGAGGTTGGCAAAAATATTGATAATTTTTATAAAAAGCTAGTGTTGCTATGCCAACTGAAGCTGGTTACATTTTTTCAGCAAATTTAAATTTTAAATATTTTTAAGCTGCTTTCAGTCTAACCTAATATTCGCGGCTTGCGTTTTGGTACGCATGCCGTCGAATTTGGTTTTATGCGTCACCCGAAATTGGCTAGCGTGCGTTTGCATTTGATTTTATTGAACGAAACGTCAAATCTAAATGTCAACGCAGAACAAAAATTGGAAATTGAGTTAGCTTCATACGCACGCCTTTCAATTTCGGTTGGTCCCATACAAGTTGCATGTGTACGAGAAATTTTTGACAATCAATTGGCGGCGTACGTGTATATTAGGTTATCCTGTTAACCAATCGCTTGGTTAATATATGGACAATATAATTCTAGAGTAAAATATAAACATCTCATGAGCATTCTCTAAATTTACATATATTTACTTAGAAACGTAATGTTCGATGTCAGCATCTCTTTCGGCAAGAGGAGAAATTTGTGAAGGTTGCCCCAACCCTAACTCGGAAAAACATTTTTTTTGGACCACTCTAATGTACATACACACACACACATTGCTAGCTGATACTTTCGAATTGCTGTTCGAATGTCATCACACCTCCTCAAATACCTTCAAACAAAAGTGGTGTAGCTGGAGGACACGTAATAGCTTTCATTCCGCGAACTTCCCAGAGCAAATAGGCAAATACATTTGTATGTATGTATGTACGTACATATGTCTGCATGTATATACATATATACTTATATATTGTCACATTTTTAAGTGGGCAGCTTGAGGAGGAAAGGGCCATGCTTAACGGCGTTCGAGTGAATTACAATAATTGCCGTGTTTACGACTATTAGGGATCTGTACAAAGTCAATATACATACATACATAAGTATGTACTTGTAAATCCTTCTAACGCACAAACATAAGAAAGAAATAAGCGCGAGCCTGTCGGTGTTAATACAATAAAATATGGTGAAAATAGGGAACTGCAATGAATGCGGTCACTCCCAGTGCGATATCGGTAAACGCGTGCTTGGAAATTTGCATTTACTCACACGCCCTGTAGGAAAAAGTTTATTGAACGTATTCATTAAACTAATATCGGTATTCGGTAAGCAGTCTCTAGTTACTAATAGATACTTTTCGTGTTGAACATTGATATTGAAACCAGTTGGTATTCAGTTGTTTCACGTCTCTAGTTAAAATAAAAAAAAAATACTAGTTTGGCAGCTGGCTCGGAGCAGGTCACAAAATGAAAAATATTGAGGAAAAGATAATTGCTTTCGATTTAACTCTATAAAACGCGAAAATTAAAAAATAAACCTAAATAGTTTAATATCCAAAAAAATTTAATGAAATCAAAATAAATATAATTTTCTTTTTGAAATAATAAAATCGAAAAATTAAAGGAAAATTCAATTAAAAAAGTTAAATTAAAAAAAATTCGCAGCTCCGAGGACTCGAACCTCAGATCACTCGTTACTATTTGCTCACTCGGACATTGCAACTGTTGCAATGATATACATACATAGATACATGTGTAGCATACTGCATGAACTGTCACAAATTTATAGTCTCATATTTAGTGACTTGAGATGAGAATACCAGCATTATTCACAGAATAAGTTCTAAGAGAGGTACAAAACATAATTGGCGAAGGAGTAACTACGTATAATGAGAGCTACAACATATTTATGTAAAATGCCCTTTGAGGATTTGTGGGACGGGGCCCATTTGAATTGATGATTGTGATGGGAATTTCTCTTAGCGATAGTGGCAGAGATAAATACTTCTGAAGTTACCGCAACCAGATATGAATGGAAGGGCAAGGATATACTACTAGGAGTGCCAAAATCTGGAACTCGAGTATTTCCTCCTTAATCTGATCGAATTAAGGCATTCCATGTTATTCAAGTGTGAAAAAAATGTATGGTCCCAGAAGAAAAGTAGTGTTGTGCCAAGAGGCATTTGTTTTGCTTGAAAATAAAATATTCTCTTCCATCCAGGCTACTAAATGACAAAAGTTTTATAAGGAGTACGCTGGTATTTCTGCTCGTGGAGGGTAAATGAAGTTCAAGCTACCCGCAGCACAGCGCATACCATTCATAAACTTCTGTTTCTAAAAAAGGCATGGTTCGATGATTTTTCGAGGCTAGCTTATAAGTATCCGCAGGTTTCACTCCACGTTTATATATCAACGTAACTCGTAGTATATGTGTAAGTAAATATGTATTTCAACATGATATAATATTTTATTTCTGCTTTCATTTTAATAGAGCTGTAGGTATTTATAGGCGAGTTAGGAACTTAGGGCATTGAAAATTTAGTCTTTATAAAATCTCGTCTACATGGTAGACTTTGTTACGGAAATATGATAAAGTGGTTCCAGGGATATGCCACGTGGGCATGAAACATAAACCTCAACAAACAATTTCAGTACTTCAGTAGTATGGTATTGGTTTCATATATGTACATATGTATGTACCTCTCTCCACATAAATTGCAGTACCATGTCTCAAATCCTTGCAGAAATAAGCATTATGTGAGTTTCCAATGTGTATGAGAGGTACCACGCCCCCTTTTCCAAGTACCAAGTTCCAGTACTCTGTCGAAAAATAACATTCTACATTTAGGCATTTCGATACGAATATCATATGGATCATAATTCCTTTTCCCTTGCCGCAAACTGATCAAATTGTAAGTTCCGTGTTTGTGAATTTCCTGCAGAGTTTTTATGTATTCATAGTAGTGTTATATGAAGTATTTTGATAGTGTTTTTCTGCGTTAAAAAAAAAGTCAACCAACTTGCCCAGTGTTAGCGCCGCACCTACTATGCACACAAGTATGTACATACTAGAGATGTTTCGAATGTCAATGTGCGAATATGCGAATGCGAATGTTAGGAATAACATTAAAAAAGCTTTAATAAACTTAAGTCATAGTTTTTATTACTCAAAAACTTTGTAAATTACTAGAACATTGAACGAGTGCTTAACCTATACAGTGCTTAAATCTAGTAGTCAAAGTTCAAAAGGGGCATATTATATTTCAAAAAAGCACTTTTGCTGCCTTTTCTCTCATGAGGTGATTTTTTAGAGGCTCGTATATAACGCTGGCCATTGAACAACTGCTCACTTGGAGGGCTGGCGGGTGCAGCGCTGAAACATTTGCGGGCCAGATCTGTTAATTTGTCGTATTTTAGTTTAGTTTTCCATCAATCGAGAGGATGTTCACCGAGATGAGCTCATTTTTCTTTAAGATAGACCTTCAACTGAGCTTTAAATTTACATTTTTTAATGTCTCCAGATTCTACATCCGTGCCTTCGCTTTCGCGAATTTCGCGAATTATTTCTAGGTTGCTTATAAGACTTTTAGCAGTACTTGTTGACGGCCCAACAATGTTGCTTGATATACTACTTAACCGTTTAGCGCCTGAAGCTAAAAGCCTGTTATTGTCCGCACCCTGGTTAGACAGACTAAAAGCCATTTCAACAATATTAGAGGGGACGCTCTGCCCATGTATACATGCGCATGCGTAAAACATTCGTATCATTTGATGCGAATGGGTAAAATGGTGCGAATCATTCGCATAACGAATACGAATGCAAATACTCGGAATATCCCTGGTACATATACATATATAAATACCTATGTAGGTAGATGTGACACTTGTGGGAATTTAGTAGATAGTAATCGGTGTGTAGATATGCATGTACTTATGCATTTATATCTATACATTAAAACTTTAACTGAAAGGAAAAGAAAAATAAGTAAAACCAACTTGCTCGTTTGGATAGTGTTAAAAATTCAAAATTCTAGTGGGAAAAATGTCCACTTCAAGGTTATTCTACTACTACAAATTGCAGGTTAGCTTTTATGTATGTATGTATTAGGGATGTTATTTTTTCGATTTTTACGATCCCGGGATTTTCGGGATGTCATTATCACAATCCCGGGATATTCATTACTTTTCAAAACTTAAATGGAAAAAATTGCTTCTATCTCTCCTACCATAAAATAAATAATAAATAAATGGGTTTGAAACCTACTTGCTTATTTAAAGTGGCATTTTTTTCGCTCTCTGACGTCAGGATTTATTGTAAAGAACTTTGTAATTTCAAAGATATGATTAATTCCAAAAATTATTTAAAAAATTCAATGCAATGTAAAATAAAAATTTGGGTAGATACCAAATGAAAGAGGAAATTTCTTTAGAAACTAAAAAAAAATATTTTTTGGATTCACAAGGATGAGTAGGTAATTTTTTAATCTGATAAAGTTAGAAGGACGAAATTCGAGGATGTTATCGAGTTTACATAAGTCCTTAACATATACTTTTTTTTCAAAAACAAATATTACAAATTTCAAGGATTAATTAAATTCATTTTCAATACAAATTCCACAGAAATTCTACAGAATTTCCTCTTTAATTTGATACCTATACTTCTTCTTTAACCAGATTTCACTGAATTTTTTAAATAATTTTCCTATATTTGGCCCGTGGCTTCGCAAATATATTGATTTTTGTGTGTAAAATTTACCATCGCACGGTGTTATATGTATAATGACATTTGTAAAAAAAAATATTAATTATTAAATTAGAGATATAGCCAATACTGGTCATGAAAAGTAGTTTCTACTATTGCCATCTGTGCAAATTACAAATCCCGTAATTTCGGGACTAAAAAAGGTCGGGATCCCGGGATCCAGTTTATCAGTGATTCCCCCAAAGGCATCCAGGTGGACTCGACGGGTCGACGTTGGCATGACAAAATGGGGATTCAAAAGATGTAAGGGGGGTTCACGAAAATGGATGAGACCATGTCTTGGTTTTACCTATCAAGGGGCAAAAAAATTACAAAAATTTTCGGTGATTCTTG
Organism: Rhagoletis zephyria; assembly: GCF_001687245.7. Lineage (NCBI taxonomy): Eukaryota > Metazoa > Arthropoda > Insecta > Diptera > Tephritidae > Rhagoletis > Rhagoletis zephyria. The sequence goes on from NW_016157305.1 coordinate 224,302, forward strand.
ACAAGATGTGTTTCAAGCTTTACGATTCTAATTTTCAGATTTCGTGGCGAAAAATGTTTAGGAGCTACGGTTTTTAGGAGGTACGGAGGTACGGACAGATTTTGCAAACAAATTTTAATTTTTTTTTTTTTGCTTTTTTATGATCTACAAGCTTGAAACATTTTTTTTTCAGTTAGGGTGGCATATGGATCAAGTAGCCTGCTTATTTAGCTATAATTTCTCCTTTTGTTTTTAACTTCCCTCTCAAAGTTAGAAACTTGGACGAAAATTTGATGAATTTGTTTTTCAGTGTTCTACAAAGTTTTATACTTGGGTTTGTATGGTATTTGTAATGGAATGAGCTGGTGTTAAATAGTTGGAAAATCTTAAAAATTAATAAATAAACATACATAAGCGTCAAACGATATTATTTTGAATTTGGTCCGCCAAAAACGACCTTTTTTTAGAAATTTACTTTTTGATGCAGAAATATTCCTAGAGCATCTAGATGCATTTCTGCATCAAAAAGAAAGTTTTGAAGAAAATGTCGCTTACGTTATTTTGGCGGTTAGGGCTCGATATGTCCAACACTGTAAGTTTTTTATAGCATTAGAAAGAAAAGTACGGATAAAAAATTGTCACTTGTTTTCGTATAATTTTTGTTATTATTTATTATTCATTCAGGTCTCAATTAAGTTTGTTTTCGACTTATTGCGGTGCTCGTAATTTGAAAAAATAAAAATAAAAATATTGCAAAAAATAAATCATATAAAAATCTTACGTGAACCTACACACAAGTGTGACTAAATAAATAAGAGCGCGTGCTGTGGGAATAAAATACATATGTATGTGCATACGTATATCAGCGGCAAAGAAATGAGGCTATAAAGCTGATGCCAGATAAAACTTTGTAGCTTTGCGTGACATTTATAAATTTGCCAGCAAAGCGCCAGACGCAAAAGGTATGCCACAATGAACGCCAAGAAATCAATTTTGCACTGCTTTTTTACTCGTCAAAATTGCTGTGGATTTAAGATATTTTGCTTTAAAATTATCAGCAATGTAATTGAGTTTTATGTTTCAGCATGAATACTCGAATTTGGACGAAACAAAATAAATATTAAACCGGCTGATTGTCAAAGCGCGCAAAAAGATGGGAGTTGGCCATCTTTTCGCTTCGCGCTGCAGCTTCAATGATCTATGTGGCATGCTTTGTGCATTTTCATACAATTCATCTTAGCTGTCAAAGCGAATCTGTCACGTAAAGCGAAGCAAGCGTTTCATGTGGCATCAGCTTAATTCGTTTGGTGTTTTGTTGTAACTTCAATTAATTTTGGTCAACTCGCCGTGAATTATTTAAGCACTTTGAGTCATAAGTGTGTATGTATGTATGTACACATATATATTTATGTTTGTATGTCCATATGTTTGTACTTTCAAACGCGTGGGATGAGCGCAGCCGCAATAGCAATGGCAATAACAACAACAATGACCATGTTAACAAATTAATGTCTAATTTGAAAATTGGGCCAATTACTTTCGAGTCGCCCAAAAAGTATTTTTTCTTTCGTATTTGATTTGCCTATTATGGACAAAATAAATTGCATTTAACGAAATTAATTAAATAAAATTGTATACAATTTTCTTACAGAATTCCGCTGCTAAACTACTCAACTCAGTAATACAAATCTTTAATTTCAACGAAAAATACTAGCAAAATATTTTTGATGATCACAATTGTTTGGCTAATCTCTGCGCAAACATTTAACAAAATTCCTCTATACGAACAATACGGCGCAAGGCAAAATCGAATCGACTGATCGCATCATCACCAAAAAAAGGCAAAAGTTTAACAATAGTAATTACTCGTACCACCATCAGCAACATTATAAAAAATACTAACAAAAAAAAAAATTGCAGCAGCAGTAAGAGACCTCCACACCGGTTTATAATCGCCTGAGAGCATTTTTCATAAACAACCAATTATAAAGAGACGCTCAAAAACGCTTTAAAATCATAGCTGAACAACAAGAAGACACTTTGCTCCACAGCTACAGCTGAGAAACGTGAATCATTCGACGACACGTCACCAGCACGCCGAGGTGAGCAGAGCGGCGCAGGGTGCACGCGTCTACCGTCAGCAGTTAGTTTAACGTTTCGTTGTTTTTCAATCCCCCAATAGGCAATCAAGTAGCTGTGGGACGCGAGATTTCGAGACAAACAAGTTAAGAACGCGCTTTCGAGCAACAGCAACATCAACGACAGGCGTAACAGCCAGGCCAGCCCACACGCTTCCTTGGTACATACAAACGCGCGGAGACAGTGCTACTGCAAAAGATAGCGATTAGAGCTCAGCAGCTAAGTACATAGCAACAGTAGAGTGTTGTGTTGGAGCTGCCTTCCGCACGCGCTTAAGGCGGGAGACAGACAAAAATAACAACAACAACAATACGCCAATTATAATAACAGACGCAACAATAAATTAGCATCGGTTCTTTGTTTTGGTTTGTCGCCGTCGTCGTCGTTGCCGTTGCCGTCGTCGTCGTTGCCGTTGCCGCCTCCAGCACCGCTGTAGCTACGTTGTCACATTAACGTTTTGGAATATTTGTTATTTAGAAATTGTGTTTGGATTGTTGTAGCGATTCATATTTGGCGATGGCGTCACAAGGTGTCGCAGCAGCTAATTCAAGGCTGGCGCAGATGCAGGTGAGTGCTCGCTGTTCTTACAGGGGATTTACATACATATGTACTATGTATGTATATCAGAGACATAATAAAAGTCAATCACTCAGAGAAAAGAATAAAAGTCAATCAATAATCATTATATTAAGATAAATATATTTCGAGTCATCTTTAGTTATTATTCAAGGACTTATATTATAAAAGGCTTTTCATAATGATTATGGCTTATTTTATAAAAGGCCTTTCATAATAATTATCATTGAGATAAATATTTTTAAGTCTTCAGACTTTTATTTTAAGACTTATATTATAAATAGATTTAAAAAAAATTTCTCACACATAATTATTACCAAAGGACTTTTATAATTCTTACGAAAATTTTTACGGCTTTTTTAAAGCTCCACCATGAAATAATAATTAATCTGAGTCTCTGATGCACATGCATATATGCATACATATGTATGTATGTACATACATATACATATGTACACTTGTATATTAATTTGCCTTTGTACGTCTGGGCAAATTTGTTTTAGTAGATATACAACTTACATAATTTTATACATATGTATGACTATTAATTTACATATGGTGAATTACAAATGCAAATTTGGTTTTGTAGACATTAACGCATTTAAATAACCGACAAAAGTGGCACAGTCGTGAAACCGTTCATACGGCGACCTCAAAATCGAACAGTGGTTCAGTTTGTGCGATTCGTGACATAGAATATGGGAAGCTTCATCTGAAAGACCATTACATACTTATATAAAGCAATGCCCGTTTTTAAACAATAAAAATACAGGTTGATTCAATAATATCAGAGATTTTCTTTTAAGTATATATAACTAAAACAAGACAAAATTTGTCGAAATCATTTGTTTATTTATTCATGGTTTTTAGTCTACGGCATTTATGTATGAAACAGAATATCCATTAAATGTCCATCGCGACTCCTCTGTCAACACAGGATGCATGTGTCGAGATTTTTCATGACCGTTTGGTATAGTTCAAGCCGTATATCATTTATAACGCATATGATTTCGATCTTCAGTACTGGAATAATCTCGTTATTATTGGCATAGACCATACTTTTCACGTAGCCACAGAGAAGGAAGTCCAACATTTCGGCGGTCATATCCAAAAAATGTTGCTCCATTTCCATTTAAAAATCAACCTTTTTGACCGTTTTCGGTCATTTTTGGAAAATACTCGTATATTCATCATTCGAAAGTGATTGAATAAAGAATAAAAATTTAGATATTCGTTATTTGAAATTACTTGAATGATGAATCAATATTTATTCATCATTCGAAAGTGATTGAATGAAGAATAAATTTTAGAAAAATTATGAATGAAATTTTATTTTTTATTTGAATAATAATTCATTCAAAAGCGCCCATATCTGGTTATAAGGTCGCAAAATACAAAAAAAATACCATTTTAACCAACTTCAAAAAAAGGAGGAGGTCATCAATTCGTCGGAATACACATACCTATATTTTGTATGTATCTACAGTCAGTCCATAAAGTTTAGGTACCAGGTTAAATATTTAATTTTTCGTAATTTTTTATAAAAAATATTCTTATTTCTATAACAAAAACACCAAAAACAGAGTTCCAAACCTTATGCACAAGTAAAGAAACTTCTGTAAATTTTCAACCAAATATTGCAATTTTTATTTACACTCTTTAGGAAAAAGTTGAGTACGCAGTTTTTTAGACAATTAAATTTTAGTATAAAAAGTGCAAGGTCGAAGTAGCTAGGCATTATATTGATTTTTAGCAATTTTTTTTTTGTTGAAGGTGTCGCTCATTTTCTCCATATAAAATAATGTTTGATAATTTTTTTATATGGAAAAAATGTGCGACACCTTCAACAAAAAAATTTCCCAAAAATCAATGGTAAGTCCTAGCTTCCTCATACTTGCACTTTATTATACCAAAATTCAATGGGCTAAAAACTGCGTACTCAACTTTTTTCTAAAGAGCATAAATAAAAAGTACATTATTTGAAAGAAATTTTGCAGAATTTTCTTTAATTTTGCACAAGGTTTAGAACTATGATTATTGGGGTTTTTGGTGTAGAATTAACCATAATTTTATAAAAAAAAATTTGCGAAAAATAAAATATTTAAAAAATAGTTTCCCGTATTGTAAAAAATTCGCTGTACCTGAGCATTACATTTAAAAAACACGTAAACCGATTTCGATAATTCTTTTTTTTCGTCAGAAAGGTGGTACCACAAGGGTGGTCGCTTGGTTTAGATACGATCAATGGATCCTGAAGAAATTAACGTTACTCTTAAATTTTTATATGAGAATTTTAGTCGGTTATGTTTTTGCTAACAATTACTTGTTTGAAGTCGGTTCAAAATGGAATATGAAAATTTAACAAATTACATACAAGTGTACGCATGAATGTACGCCTATTTTTTATAATTTATGGAGAATGAGGCCGGCTGATCTATGCAATTACTCACTGCTTAAATTAGTTATTTTTTGCAATTTTGTTTTCATTATAAAGCTATCTGTAGATTTTTGTCTGATTTAATTTGCTTAGCAATTTCCAGCATCTTAGGTGGGCGTCTTATGACCGCTACATGCATACATAAAAATCTACACATGAAGGTGTGCGCCATCGATTAGTGAAACCCAAATGCTAGGAGCTGACATATTAGGGAAAAGTTAGAAAGTCAGTATTATTTTTATAATGTACGTAGCCAGGGCCGTCGAGCGAGAGGTTTCGCAGATTTTTGATTATACCTGGGTCACATGCTGCCGAGATAGGCTGATATTTCACTCAGCCACCGATATGGTTCTAAAAAGTTACTAAATGTATTTTTATGTTTTTTAAATAAAGACGGTTTGTTTATATTATTTGTACTTAATATGCTTTTTTTAATTTTTGAAAATGGGAATTTTTTCAATATTGATTAAAAGCCCTATTCGCGTGTTGTAACAGTCAATTGTCACAGTTCAATTGTCATTATCGTGTCATCAACTGTTGTCATAGGTATGCACAGTCAATAATGACAAGCGAAAAGCTCGTTTTAGTTGCCAATTGCGGTGAAAGCTTTTCAATAGTGAAACAGCTGTTCTTCGTTTACATTTTAATTTTTCTTTTTGACTGCCACTGCAACAGACGGGATTTTCGTTTAATAAAATACACCGCAGCAATGGATTACCAAACGCCGGAAAAGTGAGTAAAAATTTTGTAACTTTTTTCACGCGAATAGGGCTGTTACTTACAAAATTGAAGCGTGTAAAAGCAAATTGAAATCATAAAAGATAATGAACAAGAATTGCTTTAAAGTACTTGAATCATGTAAACCGGGTGTAATTCAATTTGCAAAAACTAGTTTGAATACCTTTTTGGAAGCATACTATGGTGTTAGTGATTCGGCGTCGACGGAAGAATCTATTGATATAAGCCAGGGCTAGTCAAATTTAGAAGATGCTTGTATTTCATTTTGATACTTCGAATGGATAAATAATCATGCAGAAGTCGGGCTATGGTTCAGCTATTTGTATAATGATTTGGGTTCTTGTAGCACAAGCATGAAATATGGACTTTTCCGTAAATTTTGTAGTGAGTTCTATGCAAAAATACGGTGGCGTAGCCGGAGTTGGACTGATGGAAGTTTTTTGTAATACATACAGTTTTCTTTACGTTTACAAGCGATTTGTTTTTTTTTACGATTGGGAATTTAATTTTTTCCTATTGGTTTTTAATCGAAGAAGAAAAATATCGAAGAGAAAGGATAAAGTTAATGAAAATTGCTATATAACAATTAGCTTATTCTTCAGAAACTAAACAAAACTAAAAAGTTTATATATGTAAATAGCTTCGTTAAAGCATTTTAAAATTGAATGAAATGAAAACTATCGAAAACATCGAATGGGATGACTATCGATTGTTTTACAACTCTACTTAAAAACAAACAGTATTACTTAAAAATACCTCTAAAGAGATCAAGTAAACGCTAGTAATACCCAGCCGAACTAAGAAAATTATAAAAGTAAGTTCTAACCATTTTCATGAAAAAAAAACAAAATTAGTTGATTTAAAACTAAATTTTTACTTAAAAAATAACACCATTAGTCGAAAATGCCGCTAGAGACTAAAACTAAGATCCCATTATCGACGCCATTGACCGATTTTCGGCGCATTTCATGTAACGATTGTGTGAACAAACACAACTTTACGAAATGCGGCAATCTGAGCCGAGCTTGTGCTGACTATAAACAACCAAAATTAATACTGCTGTACAGACAATGTGAACACTATTTTGCTCAAATTGTAAAAAAAGCGACGATACTGTGACCATATTTAGTTTGGCCGATATGCACCGAAAAAGATTGTCACAAAATGCGATGATAATGGTAAAACACAAAAAAAAATATGTAAATATGTACCACTCAGACACGATGTAAATCGGTACATATTGTGCTATTTGCGCCGATAGTGGGATCCAAGCTTAAGTAAATCAGAAAGAGTTTTTAAAATTCAAAGTTAGCGCGAAAATTTTCTCGGACAGTTTAGGTGATAGAATTTTTTATGAATTTTCTTAGATTAATATTTAATATTGCTTATTCATTTTTTCTGTGGGCTTCCCAAAAATTTCATAAAATAACAGTTTTAGTTAGAAATACTCCTAAGGACTAAGTAAATCCGAAAGACTTATGGAAATTCGAAGTTAACGCTAGTAATTCGCGGCAACATTACGGAAAATGAATAACGAATTTTCTCACAATTCTGGTTATGAAATTTTTTTATTATTTTTTTGAATAGCTTAGTACTTAATACCATAATTGGTTATTAGTTTTTAAGGAAGGTACCATCTTAGGCCTGTGTTACTTACATAATAAAATCATTTTGAGGTGATGAGCTCAAAACTAAAATTGTGACACACCTTAATGTACATACGTATGCATTTAACTATTTATGTGAAATGTCTGAATGCTAACTCATATGTCTACTCTGTTGAGATGAATCATGCTTTGTTTTAATTAAAATTACTCCTATTTCGGAAAGTTTGAGCAGGCCCAATAGACCCACACAAACAACAGCAGCGGAAAAAATAGCGTCAGTGGCAGCAATGGTTCGACAACAGACTGCCTGTATCACGTTCCCTAAATGGGCGGATATGCATAGGTAACTAGTAACGTGCCTATGTATAATAGAAGCGGATTAAGCTGCATGTATGTATGTATGGATGTACTTTTATTTGTTGACGGTTAAGACACGCAGTCAACCTTGTATGGTTAAATCTCCCGTTTATGTAGGTAGGACTTATGTATTTACTATGCACGTATGTATGTATGTATGTTTTAGTTGGTTATCCCAAACAACATACTAGTTATCAAAATCAAGACAAAAGCTCAGTTATCTTACCTTCACAGAAAAAATTCTTGGCAGCCTTGGTTTATTGTTAATAAATGAATCAAAAAGTTTTGAATTACTCAACGTCAGCACAAGCTGAAATAAAGAAAGTTATATTTATGTAAGTATATATAAATGTATATGTATGTTATATGTATATATGTAATACATATATATATATATGTATGTGTAATATATATGTATGTTATATATATGATGTTATAGGATTGTTCCATACCGAAAACAAATATATCTACCCCTATTTTTTATTATTTTAAATAAACAAAAATTTTGGGATTGCTCCAATTGCTAATATTGGAAGTCTCCTGAAGATAACCACATTTTTCCGATAAAAAAATATTGATTTTCAAGAATTGTATACAATTTCTATTTGAATTGAATTGAATTGATTTCAAAATAAAAAATATGGGTATATTTGTTTTCGGTATGGAACAATCCTAGCGGGTGGCGGCATAAAAATTCCGACTTTATTGTTCTTGGACCACTCTAATGTAGATATGTACATCCCAGAAGAAGCCATTCTAAGAGGCCTACCCAAGAGGGCTGAAAAAAATGCTCCCTTGTATGCCTTCTAGAAGGGCTTATCGATTTAAAATTTCAGCGAATACACAAATTTATATTCTTTAGCATCACAAATGAATTTCAATAAATATTTTAAGTTGCAGTAACACATATTTGATAAAACATTAAGCAAATACTTCAAAGGTATACGACGAAAGACAATGCCATTCAATTTGTGCCACTCCATATAAAAAACAGAAAGGAGAAAAAAATGTAGAAAGGAAGGGCTTTTAACTCCTGAAATTATCTACTGGGATAGGTATATATGTATGTACATGCCGTTCATAAGGCCATAGCAACCATCCGAGCGTATTTCTGCCATGAAAAAGGCCTCTCAATAAAACTTAATGCATATCGTCGATGCTTTTGCATCCTTTGCCTTTTGCGGCCTCATATTGTACACGAGAGCGAAAAAACTGTTTTCCTTTGAAGGCATTGACTTGAGAGGCTGTATGTTCTCTAGCTATTATGTATTTTACAAATCTGTTGTTTTAATAACGATTTCACGTTTTTTATGCATACATACATAGGGTGCTTTCCAAAACGTCCAAATACAAAGCATCAGTCTCTTTTATTTCTAAACCACACTAGAAGAAAAAGCCTAACTTGCGCAACCTAGTAGAAAACTAAAATCTAACCGTGGTTGCGCAGATTTGGCATTAAAATCTACTGAGGTCTAGAAATAAAAGAGACTGATGCTTTGTATTTTGACGTTTTGGAATTCACCCATACATACATATCGATACCTGGGGTTCAGGGTTACCAAATTTTTGGCGCAACGGCGATTTCGGCGGTCAGTATGTCACGTGCGGAGTTAATTATAGCCAACTTCAGGGCGGGTAAGTTGTCAATCTTAATGGCTCTAAAATATGCGGCCTTTAATCAGATATTTGTCCTTTTGTTAGAGAGCCTCAAGCTAGGTACTCCTAGCTATTGAAGCCACCGTCGGGCACTGGTGAATATTTCGGGATGCATTGAGGTGAAGTAGTCGTGGATTGCCTGCTTTCAGGGAGCAGACGGGGCTCACTTCTAGAAGGACAAACACCTGACTGTGATTAGCATGCACTCATATCTATGTACAGGACACAACTCCCTGCTCTGAAGAGGCTCGGAACACCTTTTGTGCTGTGTAGTTATGTGATGAATATGTTCTTTGTCCCTGGTTACGAAATGATGCAAAAACTAATTTGAAATTTTTAAGCCGATTGCTTTATTAACTTATTGTGGGCTAATCCCGAATTTGACTGAACCACCATCATAACGAACGACCTTGTGTAAGCCAGGAAGAACGATCGACGGCGAATAATTCCCTTTATATTTATTATTCAAGCTTTTGTTTTAATGAGAACACTTAATTTACTTAAGTCGTTCAAACGTAGGTTATATTTACAACAAAAAACAACAAATCACTCAAAACAAAGATGCGCTTTGGATTTGAGTGGGCAATATTTTTTGTTCTAATTTTTAGACCCTTATTAAATCAAACTCGTAAAAATCATACATTTATCGTAAGGTAGACTACATATAATGATTACGTTTTACTAATGATAACACTGGTCAACAAAAATTTGAGGCAGAGCTTTTAAGAGCTATTTACTGTAGGATTTTTTCCGTAGAGTGAGGATCTGTCCGAAAAATTATTCAGTTGGCCATAGTTTTCGAGATATTTGGGATCAAAACTATCAAAAACGCATTTTTCTAGTTTTTTTTTTTAAACTTTTGTAGTAGAATAAAATGTAATGAGGAATTTTCTTAACATCAAAAAAAAAAGCTGTAATGTAGCCATATTGTCCCGAAAAGATTAAAAAAAATGGTTCCGCAAAAATTAGTCACAAAAACCATTTTTGTCTTCCTAAAAAAATGTGGCAAAAGCAATCTGAAATTATCTTCTATTTATTCAACACAACCACTAAATTTTTTTTAAATAACCAAATGTGGGTGCTAATATGTAATTAAAAGCATTTCAAAATATGTTCTCAATTGTAACAATGAAAACATTAAAGGTAAAATTTACTCTTCCGCAAATAAGTACATATAATGTAGTGTATGACCCAAGGGTACAAAATTTCAACATACTTACATTTTTCCAATTATTCACAAATTTTCAAAACATTGGACGACTGAATTCAGATCTGGAGAGAACCAGTACAAAGCTTAAATGAATTTGAAAAAATAAAAATAAATAAAGATAAGTTTGGCATTCTGTAAACAAGTTATGTTTACTGCCAAACCAGAATGGTGAGGCTGTGGTATGTAGCAAGAGCTGTCAAAAGTTAAAATATTCTAAGTACTCTAAACTGCCCACAATATGTAGCTGTGGTTGTTGTGTATTATTGCTGCTGTAGCTAGCGAAATAGCTGGTGCCGTGGTACTACATTCTGGTTAGCCAGTTAAGGAATCTAATTTTTCACGACTGGAACTAAAAGAGTTCCAAAAATGTCGAAACTACGTTTTTGGCCAATTAAATCGTGATATCTCAAAATCTACAGCCAATTGAATAATTTAAAGGACAGATTCTGATTGTACGGAAAAATCATACATATGAAAATATGTATGTATATCTAAAAGCCAGTGGTCTCTTGCAGGGTTGTTGCGAATATTCGCATTCGCAACCGCGGAGCTTATGCGAATGCGAATGTTGTGCAAGTGCACCGATAAAACGTATATATGGCAAACAAAATTACAAATTGTAGCCAATATTTGTTAAAAATGTCTTTAAACATAAATATTGTGGGTATTCATGGAAACGCGTAAATCCCTCGTAACGGCGTAAACTTCGTAAATAATTAGGTTTTTCATTCAAAATTAAGTAAGTTTACGAGGTTTACATGGTTACGAAGCATTTGCGCGTTTTGATGAATCGCCCTATTATTTCGTAAGCTATATAATCGAGCTATCAATGGGCAGTTTCCACTTCTATTTGACCTTTGACGTACGTCAAAGAGCACTAAGTGCTTTTATAAAGAGAAATAGTCCTTTTATAAATAGAAATAGTCCTTTATAAACATAGAAATAGTCTTCTTATAAAAATAGTCCTTTTATAAAGAGAATCGATGCTCAAATAATTAAAAAGCTATAGGTCTGACCTTTAATTAGATAAGATCTACGTAACTATCTGAGGCCCTCATCATGCGTAATTCCAATAATTCAAATAATAATTTAAATAATATTCTGATCCGATTCGGCTGGTAGCCAAGTCTTTGAAAACAGCGATTTGTTCAAAATTTTCATTCCTGGAATATAATAGTTTATTTTGCATATCCACCTATTTAGCTCGCCATAAGCACACATTTTTCAACCAGTCGCAGAAGAAAGTATTAAAAATGAATTACAAAAACTAAAATCGAAAGTCGCTGATGAAGTTTCAGAGCCCCAAATTCTGAAACAGCCAAAGAAATAGAATGAAGAATTCTTGTTAAAACGCTTTAGAAAAACCTGACACAGCTTGATTGGCTTGTAAGCGTTGTTTAAACAACGATCCCACCATTATGCTAGATTCGAATTGTTTCTGGAAAATACTTGACATCCGCATTCGCATCCGCATCCGCGAATGTCTAAAATTCCACATTCGCAACATCCCTAGTCTCTTGCTATGCCGCGTGCAGCTTTTAGAATTTGTGGTGTCGACAAATTATTTACAGGAAAAATGAGCAAAAACAATGAAATTAACATTTTGACGTGTACAACATATTTAGAAATATGGTCATAATTCGGCGGTGGGAGTAATTAATACTCATTGTATATGTATGCACCACTTATGGCAAAAGCTTTATTAAAATGAAATTAATTACACCCTCGATGAATATGACAACTAAAGGGACGGCTAAAATTAGTTTCATACAACTAAGTAGGAGTGGCGCACCTAGGCAATAGATAGAAAGCGCATTGCGTTATTGTGTATAACTAATTCATTATTTATTGCGCGTTTTAGAAGACAATACTTTAATACAAAAAAATCATAACTCGAAGCCATCGGAATGTTTATAAATTAGCATCGTATGAATGAACGCAAACGCTCTAGCCCAATATTCAACGCAGATTCCGCTGGTGGTGGTAAATGAAGTGGAAGGTTTGCACTGCTCTGGAGAGCCTTGGTTTATAAAAATTGGATTTCACTTAGCGTCAATTTTAAGGTAATCGAAACGACTGGCGTACTTTACCAGACTAGGTCAAGATCGCTCAGGCGATTACAATGTCAGCTCAGTAGAATCTTAGTAGAACCACATAAGTATATAAGCATAACAAAAAATTAGCAATTTATATCGATAATCACGCAGGATATGCAATTCACTTCCGAGTGAAATTCAACAAAGCTAATTTTGAATTCAAAGCGAGATTAGTTGAAATTCACTCGGAAGTTAATTGCGGGACCTGCTTGATTATCTTAAATATTGGTAATTACCGAGTTCGAACTAAGTTGCCCTTTCAAATAATCAGAGATGTGCACAGCCAAACATACACAATATTATGTATATATATTCCACTTCTGAGTTGCAAACACACATTCACTTTAATTAAATGGTATATTTTTAAGCTATGGGAGCTTAATGCATTAAGTTGGAAAATAAACAAGAAAATAAATAACTGATTATACCTTGATATTCTAGAGCAAGTTTTAATGCACTTGAGCATACACATAAACATACATTTGTAAATGTACATATGTATGTAAGAAATTTTGCCAATGACAGTGTGCGGCTCATTAGTGTGGGCCATATGCACCGCCGCCCGGCCATGGCAACGTAAATACTACGTACTTTCAATTGACATCGTTGCCCGGAACAAGCACACGTTAAGTAAACACAAGCGCAATACATTCACTTTAGAACCAGCATACATACATATACCTACATACATGTGGAAGGATATGGTGATTGTGTTTAGATTTCTAATTTTCATACGCTAAATAGCTTTCTTCAAATCGACACAAAGCCTTTTATCGATTGGCATAAGGTCGAGATACTTCAGAGCGCACATCAAGTACATCAAGTGATTGCAGCAGGGTATTGAACAAATTTCTTGAAGACCAATATGTAGAACATACATATGTATGTATATACCTATGTGCTTTGAAGAGCACTTGAGCGGACACTATTGTACTCATAAAATATTTGGCGATCCAAACAAGAAAATAAATCGTTAAAGCTGTGAGTGAATGAGCTGGACTATTAATTGCCATCAATTTCCACATATGCGGCTTCTGTTTTGTTATAAAAAGATATCTATTATTGTATGGGTAGGTGTATGCTTTCATCGGGTGGTGGGTGGCAGCGTCAGCAAAACGGACTCGAATAGCTGGACAATTTCGCTAGCGCGTCTTCTTTGCGCGCGCAAGGAACGCATGTTTGGAAGCAAAGTAAGTGCAACGACTCTGAATATGTGTGCTGTGTTTGTTGTGTGACCACATACATGAGTGACTTGATGTTTTGACATGCTACTACTTGATTGATGTTTTTGCTATTGTTGGTAATTACTATAGTCGCTGGTCATTCGCTGGGTGGGTGGGTGTAAGCTATTTGATTTGTCGACGAACAAATAAAGTGTGAGTAATGAGTTCAATGGCGTAAATGGTTTGCTTGTCCTTTCGGAAATGAGAGACAGCGATTTACTTCGTTGTCCTCATATTTAGTATTATTTTGCCTGTCGCCGAAAGGACATGTTGATCATTTTGTAGCGGCAAAATTTTTTAAACCTACATACATAGGAACATTGCATGACAACGCTTTTGGATTAAGAGTTTTTTTTATATAAAATCCCATATGCATGTACATATGTATGTATGTATATAAAAAGCATACTTACTAAATGTGCATAAAGATAGCGAATTGATTGATGCAACGCCAAAAACATGACGACCATGAGTCCGAATAATGAATACTTGCATGATCCAATCATACCGCCAGTCAAGCTCAGCGACTCATGGGCAGGACGTAGATTAGTTGAGGCACTTAGTCAGCTGCCGCCAGCAGACTTTAACTCATCGTTCGACGTGAGTTTTAACAAAATCGATAAGTATAGCATGTTTCAGCATTTTATCACATGGTGGAGTATATTAGAATGACTCCTATTTGATTTTACCGTTACTAAACTTAAACTGACACTGAAGGCTGGAGTTATGGAGCAAATCGGAAATAAAATTAAAATTTGACATCTCGTTTTTTTCAATATATTTTGCAGATGCGTTTTCAACAAAAACAGCAACAGGAGCGTGAGCATAGACGCCTGGAGATGACAGACGAGGGTGCCAGCTCCACGGATGAAATTAGGAGTCCAAAGCGCATTACAAACGGCAAGGTAGCTAAGTATGCAGCTCTTATTAATCTATATGTACGCACATTTTTTGTTATGATTTAATACTTTTCCCTGCAACTGCTGTAGGTGCGTCAAATGTTCGATGAACGAAGACGTGGCGCAGGCATCGATCGGGCGAATCCTCTGAAGCCAATCAGTTCTACGTCTAAAGCACCGGCGCCAATTCCTCGCCAAGTCGGTGGCGCTATACACAATTCAAATCAAGCACGAAATGGCAACATTGCGTCGGTTAAGCCACGCGGCGTAGTCAATGCAAACAGTGTTTCCACAAATGTGCGAAATCCTCCAAGGCGCCTGCTAAACGGCAACGCCGACGCGCTGTCGAAGGAAATGTCTTCACTCAGCTTGGGCTTACACTCGCCAGATGATCGCAATAATAATAGGGACAACGAGGTTCTGGGCCGTGCCAAATCATCAAACAGTCTAAAACTAAATCCAGTTGTGACAAAAAAATCACCTTCGCCAATACCACTACCAGCTGCACAAATCTCCAAGCGACCAGTAAATACATCTGCTACTGCTGCTGCTGTACGAAAAACGCCAGTACCAAAGCAGAGTTCCACCCTCAGAACCTCAAAACCCACTGCAGCAACTACTACGAAGGTAGGCATTTTTTTCAAAGATTCTCACGCGTCGGATTTGAGTTTTCCCAATTGACTTGAAATTTTCGGTTAATATATTTCCTTACTGACTTTTAGACTCCACCAAGGAGCACTTCGGGAAATATGGCTACTACTGCAGTAAGCGCGACGAGCATAACCTGTTCGAGATGACAATTTATAATTTGCTTTTTTTTATATCTTCGTAGGGTAACCGAACGCAAGCTAACATAGATGCGGGCAACAGTGGTCTGTGCTGCTATTGCAATCGCCATTTCAATATGGAAAGACTTCCGAAGCATGAGAAGATTTGCGAGAAAATGGCGCATACCAAGCGTAAGATCTTTGACGCGGCACGTCATCGTTTACGAGGCACCGACGCCGAAAAGTATGTGAAAAAAGCACAATCTCGTAATAACGCCAACACTAAATCCGGATACTCCAGTGCTGCTGCTGTAAGTGGCATGTCAGGCAGTATGAAGAAGAATAACTGGCGAAAGAAACATGAGGAGTTTATACAAGCTATTCGTGCCGCCAAGCAGGTACAGGCGCATTTAGCCCGTGGTGGCAAGCTAAGTGATTTGCCACCACCACCACCTTCGGAGAACCCCGACTATATACAGTGTCCACATTGCTTGCGTCGCTTTAACGAGTCTGCAGCTGAGCGGCATATACCGCGCTGCGCCACTATGTTACACAACAAGCCGAAGCCGGGTAAAACGGCACCGAGACGAAGATAAATTGAAGTCGGTGCGCTCAAACTTACTAAATAAATCAGCCTTTTGCTACATTTAATCTCATAGAAACTAACAACGATGGAGTTTTGGTGCATTGCTGACAGAATCGTTGACCATTTGGCTGAGGGTGCTTCAACAAAAAGGCCAATTGTCTGCGTGGGCCGCCGAGATTTTATATGACGAATTAATGTTAATGTAGACAGCGAAATGCATATTCACACCCTGTACATGTGATAAATTATTATTGTAAACTTGACTTTTGAAATATTATTAAAACATAAACTAAATCAAAACTGAATACTGAAGTGATCTTCGTTTTCAGTTTACAACTATACCTAATGTTAAATAGCTTTCGCACTAATCTGACAGCACCTCCACTTTGTCGTCTTTCGGTGTAAGACGGTCTATCAGCGCTTTCACCGCCTTTGCAGCGGCATTTATTTCCAAACCTTCAAGCATATAGGCCCAATTATCAAGACTGGCATCATCGTCATCGGCAAACCAATTACTCAGCATTGCGATGCAGCCACCATCGCGATCTGGATGCTCCGTCTCAAAGTAGAGTAGCTCATCAACAGTGTAGCCCAATTTTTTGCCCAATTTCTTCCAGTCGTCACCAATGAGTGGTGCGATTTCTTCTATTTGTTCTCTGGTTGCCGTCACCGGTTTGGTGTGTGCGTTCCGATCATCATCGCCTTTGTCCAAGTCACCTTGAACATCTTCTTCGGTTAGCATTGCATCGCCATCGCCCTCACCGTCGCCGTCATTGTCACCGTCACCAACACCAACAACATCTGTTTCACCCTCTGCTTCTTGAGGATTAGACCCCTGTTCGCTATTTGATTCGCCTGCAATGACAGATTCTGTGTTTGAGTTGCCACCAACTGATGTCACGTTGTTGGCGTTCAGAGCTGCCTTAGCGTTGTCTAAGCGATCCTTGGCCAAACGGCGTCGTACGCCCTCCAAGTAGTCAGCTATTTTGTATGACGGCGAGTTTAAGAATGTGAAAAAGTGTGGCGACTGGCGTGCTAGCAACCGAAGTGCGCGCCATTCAAAAGATGGATCGTTCTTTTCATGCGGATTTTCAAGGAATGTTTCGACATTTGGTAAGAAATTGCGCTCTTCGCTTTTGCATGCCTGCAGATTGTCAGGCGAATAATTCCAGAGACGTGTCAAGACATCACTACGAGTTTAGAGTGAGAAATACTTAGTAAAATTCGGTTTAAAAACTAAGGGGGACATATACGTACTTTCCCAGAAAGAATTTGCTATTGCGGTGTGCATCTTTTAAACTGTCCCCTAGGGTGCGCTTGGCACGCTTGGATGCTGGTGGTTTGGTAGAGATGACATCACTACTTCCAGCGTCCTTATTTGCGGTAGTCTCTGGTTCAGCGTCGTCGGGTTTGCGGAACTCCTTACACCCATCATTTTTCCAGTTATTCCACATTTCCTCGCGAGTTAACATATGTCGGACGGTGCGAGAAAAACGCTTTCCATTAGGTGGTGTATCTTCGA
This sequence comes from Rhagoletis zephyria, assembly GCF_001687245.7. NCBI lineage: Eukaryota > Metazoa > Arthropoda > Insecta > Diptera > Tephritidae > Rhagoletis > Rhagoletis zephyria. The sequence continues at coordinate 242,094 of NW_016157305.1, forward strand.
GCAATTTATATACTTTTGCTTCTGTTTCTTTGATAAAATCTGTTTGCGCGGTGGTCAATGTATTTGATTCACTATTAAAAATTGAAACAAATATTTTGGATTTGGTAGATGCTATGTTTTCAACTTACGTCTTAAATTTAACAGTCAATTGAAGATATTGGAACAGAATCAGGAACTGCACTAAGACTGAACGTCGAAAGTTGGAATCAGATAATTGTAGGGTCAGCAGCTTTGGATTTGTCAGAAACTTGGCAAAGAAGTGATCGGACTGGCGCACATTTTGATTATTTACTTCACTACAACTTGGATTATCCACTTCTGCTGCAAATTCAGAAGCATCCAAATCCATTTTCATGCTTTCCAAATAATCAGCAGCCGTTAAAGCATTTTCGGTTTTTTCTCCTGCGCTATTTACACGTGGCTCTTCTAGCTTGAAGCTATCAAAAGCTTCTAACACTGTACCAGCGTGCTATTGGGGAATTCGAACAAAACATACAAATGCACAAATAATTTAGTAATAGTGCATAAAAAACTCACCGCTTGAAACATTTTCCATTGGGCTTTGCTGTAACACTGATTGGGATTGCGAAAAAAGTCTTGAAGCGACCAAAATTTGCAATATAAATTATAATCAATTTTGATGGGAATATCTTCAACGGTGTCTTCGACAGTATCATCCAGGTCTTTGCCGTCGACACCATATTCAGTAACATTGTCTAAATTGAATTCCGAAACTATATTGAGTCCAGACCGTTCAGAGAAAGGAAAGAATTTAGATAGAAATAGCAATATACGACCACAAAAAACTGTATTCTGTGCCCGCGATAAACGCCGCAATAAATCGTTGCACATCCTGAGAATGTTATTCTTGCATGACGAGAAAAATATGTCCTCTTTCCACACTTCAACCATTTCTTCAACGAATCTAAAGATTTGTTCGCATTTATCTAAAGTGACCGCATCGAAAATGTCTCCCAGCAACACAACGGGTATGGTAACTGAGACAATTTCAGCACGTACTGCTTCAACTGAAAGACGCACAAGAGCACCCACTTTTTCAACCTCGTCACTTAAGCGGAAAAGTAGCATTTCACGAAACGCTTGGTCCATTGGCGACTTTTTATCATGGTCGGTATTGGCTCCGAAGGATTCATAGGAAGCGCGCAAAATATGGGCGTCTTGTTTTTGGAACGCTTCTTGCAGAACTTTCTGTGAAAGGAAAACATTGAAGTGCCGCACATTTATCAAGATTTTTAGAAACTTACCGTAAATTCGGTATGAAGTCCAATAAAGCCAAGGGGGCGCTGTTGTGTTACAACAGTTGAACTCATTCTCTCGATTAGAAGATTGTCCGCACTTTAGTAAAAACTATTTCGCAAAGCAAACGAAAGTAGCGCCACAAAAAGTTGCTGGCAGATCGCAAAATAATTGCGACTTGCAAGTACACAGAAACGAGCTGATATTTTCGAAACACAGAGGCACCAGGGCTGCCACAGCAAACTTTCTTTGCTACCAAGAGCGGATTCAAAAACCCATCAAAGTGGCTTCTTATCTCTGCTTCTTACCTCCAAAGAACGTAAATGTATGTATTTACCATGATACAAATATAGTAAGGTAGAACCGCTGAGAGTCACTTTTAAGATTCTTGACGTTTCCAAACAATTTAATTTTTAAATTTACTCACAAACTCACACACACATTTTCATTTTCAATCTCAAGCAACAACAATTTCGAACAATTTCAATTTTTTATTTTCACTTTTATATGATTTTAAAATGTTGGCAAACTTCAAAAAAAAATCATGGCCGACAAATTGAGAGAACGGTTATACCTTGCTATGTTTTTATCATGGTATTTACATTTACTTTCTTTGTACATTTACGTTCTTTGTTTTAGAAAGGAAAAAGCCATATATGTAATACTCCTATACTGGCAGTAAGAGCTAGTACCATCCGAAAACACTACAGTACAGATATATCAATAAACACGTACGAAAGAAAAGGAACACATACGTTTATAAATAAACATGTACACGACACATTTAGTCTGCGTTCAAACACGGAAACTCGAGTTTCTTATTATCGGCGATTTCTCTTTTGGTGTTGCCCTTTGCATTCACACACAGAAACTTTTTTGTACGCAATTGTTGTTGTCAGCTGTGAATCGTCAACTTGAAATACTCAGACGAACGAGGGCACAAAGCGTGTTTCCCGAGTACGGACGACTCGGTACCCGTCCCCTTTCCTCGTCGCTCTCTCCCCAACAAGCTTCGAGTTTCCGCAACAAAAGTTTTCGTGTCTGAACGTCGACACTCAAGTACACTATACCATGAACCAAAAATACAAGATCACGTAAGAACGCGACGTTGTATTTGTAACTGGTTTTGAGAAAAAAGTTTGCGAAAGCGGGTTCGTCAGCTGAGCGTTTGTTTACATCACATTCACCACTATTTTACACTTTTATTCAAGTAAAGAAGAGTTAATTCAACATGACAACACATTTTAAAGCATTTTGTTGCATCATTTTATCTAAATTGTGCGTTTAAAGTGGCTGACAATAATTTTGGTTTCCGTTGTTTTCTTTGCTTTGTTTACTTTTCGCTCGTTTTCCAGTGAAACAAGATGGCGTAGAACCCGCTAAAAAAATCGACTTTTTTCACTCTCCTGTTCTTACGTGATCTTGTGTCTTTCGTTCATGACACTATGGCTGCATTTCTTTATTCATTCTGAACGTTTGGAATAAACTTTTTTGTTTATTTATTCTTTAGAACGTTCCTGATGATATGTTGACGTATATTTCAAACGCATTCTGTTTATTCCGGCTATGAAATGGGATTATCCGGAATGTATAAAGAAACGCAGCCAAAATTTCGATAGTATCGATAGCTACGAAAAACTATCGATGCCTCATGATAGTTCCAAAACAGCTGGTTTTTATCATATCTATTTGTTTACATTTATTGATTTTGTTGGAGAAAAAAATGTCGCAAGCAGATTTTAAACATAGTTTACGGAAGCTGGATTTTCCGGCTTGCGCCAAGGAAGCCCTTCCCCGTATAGGTAAAAATTGTGCCCGTAAAAATACGGAAAATATCAAATTCGGACGTTTGTTAAATTTCAGAAAGCATCGTCGTGAGCCGCAGCAAACAGAACTTTGCCATTCAACTTATCTCCGAGTTTGTATTTATGGAGCGGCCCAAAGACGCCCTAGACATCCGCAAAGGTCAACCATTCTCCAGCGTCCAAATGAACTCATTTCAAGAGTTTCAACTCATACTCGTTCTTATTGAGTTTTTTTCGCAGCCTGGGCCAGATGCTACAAGAAACGTAGTATTTCTATCACTCTTTGGTAGTAATCTCACACCGCAAAGATCCAAAATACTCTGCCGATTGGTAAGCACTGCTGTTTCGGGTTCGGTTGCACCTCTACTCTCATCAGCAGGCACATGGATGCAACAAGTCGGTTGCACGAATCAACCAAGTTTGGAAGTAGCACAGAGTTTAGTTAGTGATTTTATAACATTTTCACGCAAAACCTCTGAGAAATTTAAGCAGCTTCCTATGGTTGCACCACATTTCGCAGCTAATCTAATGACTGCCGTGGCAGATTTATATATGAATGAGCAATTAGGCGCAATTACGCCACCACCAGATGCGTTATTAGATGTATTCACGGAATGGATAAGTGAAAATTCATCCTTGTGTCTGGCATCTCAACAGCCTTTAGCATTGCCGAGTGGTGCTATTGCCATGCCTGTTGTTACACCTTTGGCTGGGCTTATACGCTGGTCGGTTCTAGCACCCTTATTTTCGAATCGTTCCTCTTACAGTAATTTACATCTGTGGCTGTTGCAAACGATGTTGCAGATAGTCAACACTGGTCCACCTACAGCATTGAATGCCCAACATTTAGCACAAACTGTAGGACCATTGAAAAATTATGTATCTCGTTTGCTGGCTGATAAAACAGATCCTACAAAAGACGTAGCCTATCAAAAAAGTATGGAGCGACTTGCGCAAGCTGTGCAGGTAGCCAAATCAGCCAATTGTATGTACGGAAATATACCGCAATTATTGTGTATACTTGAAACGTTGCCGCATCATTCGCTTATGTCAATAGTTATAAAATCAAACAAACCCGTCTGAGTAATATAAGACTATGCTATAATTATGTATGTAAATTATGGTTTTCACAAATAAAAATGTTTATAAGAATGTATAGCTTCATTTATTAAAAACTACCAACTCTAAAAGGGTCTAAAACGCCGGGTCTTTTTAAGCGCTTCAATTTTTTGCTTGTCTTCTTCGAACTTTTTACGCAATTCTACTATATTTTTCATTTTCGACTCGCGTATTTGAAACGTATAGAAATTATCTAATTCCTTCTTTTTCTTGCCGCGAACTATCTTTTCTTCTAAGCGACCAACCACAGATTCTTTCTGTTCAAATCCGGCATTACGGCCTTGTTTGCCAACAGTCACCCAACCGTCCGCATCGGCTTCGGAGTTTTTAGCCGCCTCCAGCGCTTTTTTCTCGCGTTTATCATACGCTTCCATATACTTGTCAATGCGTGCTTGTGCCTCTGTTTCATCCAATATACGCTCCTCATACTGACTGTGCCACAACTGCATACCCGATTCCAGTACACAGTCGCCATCGCTGTTAAACAAATCAATGCTACTCAATTGTAGAGAACGTTGCACGCCCGTACTTTTTTGAAAGACAACGTAAGCCACTTTAAATTTAAAAGGCACAGCTGAACTGCTGAAGGGGATGATATATTTCTGCCATTTTTCGCTTTCGTTTCGACCTGGACGTTCAGCGAAACTTACTTTATTTAGTACATCAACACTCTTGCGGAAGAAGCGGCCCAAGCTTTGTTCCGATACGTAAGGTGGCACGTTGAGTAGGAAAAGTGTGCGTCCCTTTGGTTTACTCGCATCTTCAAGGCGTATGAAGTGCTCGCGCATGAAAATCTGTGGGCAAAGTTCCAAAGGTCGATCGGCTGTGAGCCGCAAGGGTGTCACTAAAATATTGCTAAGTTTAGATAAAACATGAAGATTATATATACTTGTATAGTTTACCTTTATAGCCCTCAATATCGGGCATTACTTCGCTATTCAACAAATAAATACAATTGACCAAGAATACGCACGTGCAATAATTTGTTTACAACAGCTGCTGATATATGCTTCTTCTTTCGGCGACAAGCAGTTCACAGTGGAGTTGGGTTTTTGTTGAAAAATCTTGAGGGATGGCATGGAAACGAAACGGAACAACTTTTTACCCGTTGCATCTGCAGTGAGTTTTAAATAAAAAATCAAATTGCCAGCTTATTTTCATCTGGTGGAAATAAATGGCTAGGGACGGCAATAGAACCAACTTATTTTCAATTACCTTTTCACTTTCGTCTTGACACGCCATTTTTTTCATATCAAAGTTTAATAATTAAGCACTTGTTCTGAGTAAAGATGTTGGAAATAAAAGCCTATGTACGAACATACGAGGAAAGGCATCTTCAACTTGGCTTGCAAAGTTGTAACCGAACGTTAAAATACCAGCTGACTAAAAGCTGCATTCGTCCTGTTGCAAATAATTTACGCGTCCAACTACTGCGCAGGAGCCGTAAAACTGTCAAATGAAAAATCAATAAAGCTTTTTCCCAATGTTGAAAAGTGTAGGTGAGTGCTTCAGGATTAATTCACTTGTTGGTAAATAATCGAATAAATTTTATAGGAAATTAAAATCACAACGTCCACAATCAAATAAAGAAGGTGTGCAACTGAACGCTAACCCCCTTACAGTCGTGTGAACTCATTTAATTGCTATTGCTTAGCCAAGCTCTATGGCAGCAGCATGAATCCAGTGCCAAATCGTGAATATATAGAGGTGTGTGCCGCTGCCATACACCATCATCAGTATCCCCAGCATCAGCACCAGCATCAGCATCATCAGCACCATCAGCAACTCGCACTCAATCCTTTACTAAACCCTGCACCTCCACCGCCGCCACCGCCCGCACCACTCCCACACCCGCACGAGCTGCAGCCACCTCAACACGAGCACCAGCCACACTGCAAGCAGCAATGTTTTGTTTTCACAGAAATCGCGGACATTGAACTACCGCCAGAGATTACAAAGCTTGGCAGTGAGAAGCTAAAGAATGGCGCCATCGCCGCCGCCGCATATAAAATGAGCGCGTGTAGTGATACGGGTAGCGAGCCCAGCCGTTCGACGCGCAGTCGCCGGCTGATAGTTGTGCTCGGCATAATGTTGGTGTGCATAGCCATGGCAGGTGGCATACCATTGGCGCTGCAGTTGCGTTCCTCGTCGCTGCTAGAAGCGCGGCTTGCATTCATACGTCGTTTGTTGGCTGAATCGCCGCTAATTGAAGGCTCCGCTTGGCAGCCACCGATGCGTGATGTTCTGAATCGCAGCAGCAGCAGCAGTGGTATGTTAAACGAAGTGCGTCGCAATCATGTTGGTGCAGTTTTCTGGCCAATATCGGTGCCGTGCGGCGCACAGTATTTGGATGCCGTACAGTTGGCATTGGAGGGTATCGATGAGGCACGCCGCATTACCGCTAATACGGACGCATTGCACATTGTGCTCTCTGCCGACGAAATGGAACAGACGCATATCCGAGGTGAAGTAGCTGTGATGCTTGGTCTGGGCGGTGGCCACACATTAGGTGCCAGTTTGGCAGTACTGCGATCGATGTATCTGCTCGGCGCACGCTTCGTATCGATTACGAGTTTGGAATGCACAACACCCTGGGCTGCTGCTTGCATACGCAGTCATGACTATTTGTTCGAGGAAAATGCCACACATTCGATCAACGAGTTTGGAAAGGTGTGTAAGCAAATAAGCACTTGGCACTTTGTTAATGAATAGGTTTTCATATTTTAGACGGTGCTTTACGAGATGAATCGACTGGGAATGCTTATCGAAATCTCTCAATTGTCAGAGGCGGCTATGGTGACTGCATTGCACACGGCCAAAGCGCCGGTTTTGCTCTTGAATGCTGTGCCAGTTTCGGTTTGCAACAGCTCCAGCGTAGCCTCCATACCTGATCGCATTTTGAGGTGAGTTTGTTTTTCTTTAATGGTTGGCAAGGCCGCATTTTCCACTTTAATCACTCGCATACTCTACTACCACTTCGCCAGCTTGCTTTCGGACAATGGTGGCGTAATAATGCTGAATTTAGAACGCTGTGAAGAACGTCGGTTCTCTGTACGCGAAGCTATCAACGCCATCAACTATGTGCGCAAGGTGGCCGGTGTCGATCACATTGGTTTGGGTGGTGCGCCCAAGAGTTATGCTTTTCTGTTAGCTGAGCTGGCACGCGATCGCGTTTGGGGCAATGCGGCTATCAAGAAACTAATTGGCGGCAATGTAGTGCGCATTTTACGCGAAGTGGAGACATTGAAAAATCGTTTGCCCTTATACGAGGATTGGATACCACGGGAGCTTGTCGAGAGTACTTCCTATTGCCGCTATCCTGAGACATAAACATACGGGAGATAATTAATGTGTAAACATTTTCAGCTGAAAAAGCGTATCTTTTGTTAGAGTTTTTTTGTTAGCGCGCACACACATACAGTTAATCCCACCCAATCACACCCCATTACGTTTAACTATGGTAGTTATAAATGCATAAATGCATACATATTTGAATAGGGATTCGTGCAAGTACGTACGTACAAAGATACAAAAATTGCTATATACATAGATAGCCTGATAGCTATTACATATGTATTCTCATAATAATTAGTTACATACCCCGTAGCGAATGGCATTAATTAGTCACTTAAGTGTCTTGTACTGCCAAGTTACGTCTTAAATGACTTTGGGCTCTGTTTATATGGAAGTCGTTCACGACGTTTTCATAGAAATGGTAATTTGGTCGTTGATGACCTCTGCATGACTTTGTCACGCAGTGATCATTGATGACGTTCAAACGACATTATCCTGCAATGGACTTTTTATAAGTCACCGTTGCAAGATATTGTCTGTTATACATAAGTCTTTGATAGAAGTACACCTGCATGACATTGTCACCAATATCATTGTCAGCTATGTATCGTTTAGGATTCACAGCAAGTGCGACGATGTCACTAAATTCTCATTAGTAACGATGTCACCGGTGACCATTTTCGCTACTGGGTACATATGTACATATGTTCATACAAACATACGGAAATACATACGTACATACCCATACTGTAGTGGCCAAAATGTTAACTTGTTTTTACTAAATATTTAAATTCACGGACCCTTAAAACAGCCGCAATTCGATAAGTGTGAATGGGCAGTATAATAGAAAAATAAAATTCCCTTCTAAACTATAATTATTTTTACTCTAAAGTTTTTTAATAGACCACAGTCCTAAATCGAATGACAGTCCTAATTTGGATACAAATTTTTGCGATTTTCGATTAACTGAAAGGTTGTTTAGAGCAGAAACTGAGCGATTAAGAATTTAATTATTATTATTTTTTTATATTGGCAATGCTCCATCACTTGGCACAAAGTCATTTTCAATATTGCGGTCGACCCCCAAGGAGACAGCGCATCTAAAAGCTCAAACAGTCAACGACGTAACGTAGACGTAGGTTGACGTTGACACGATCTACCTTATGGGATTCGCGTGTTAACGAAAACTCACCACCGATCGGCGGTGACGTTGCCGTTGCTTCTCTCTCTCTCTATCAATAGTAAATTTGATATGCTGCTACGTACGTCAACCTACGTTTACGCTACGTCGTTGACTAACTGGGCTTTAATAGGGTTCCATGTTTAAACGCACGCTAACGCATGCAAATTCACTACAACCAAGGTGTCATAATCCATCCATCCTGACCAAAACTATGGGAGGGAACCTTCATGAAATTTTACCGAACCGTTTCATCCGAAGGCATCCTCAACCTGACCCCAAAGCAAATCGTCATAGAATAATAGACTGCAAACAAGGCCCTTTTAAAATTCACGAGAGAAGACACAGCTAGAGGTAGATCTCAAGATTTTATAGGCTAGGAAGGAAATCAAAACAAAGATTCCCATCTCACCGTTCAACAGAGATGACATCATTAAGAGAAAAGGTTCAATACGGCATTAAGCAAGGAAGCGGCCAAAACCAAATAATTCTAGGACCACACCCAAATATGACACACAGCTGGTTCAAAAACTGACGAATGTATAGCGGCGGGAATGTAAGGCACTATGGCCACGATCTCCAACCACATGGGACGATATACCAGCATCTTCTAAGCGGAGACTTATGCCATAAGTTTTTGTGCCAATTAAAATCTGTAGAGACCTACATATGTGTGTATGTATGAGAGGAAAACACACCGCATCAACAGTTAAGTTGCTTAAGAAGTTCTATCTTCAAACGAAATTGAATCACGCATGGAATGTGAATCCTTAAGAAATGGAACGCCATAGGGGAAAACAGCACAGCACAACTGATTTGGTACCAACACGATGAAGGTACAGAGGGTAACGCGGAAGCTAACATACCTAAGCAGGAAGTAGCAGCTACTCAAACTTTTGATCGGACAGCTTACCGACAGGCCTTGAACGGCATTCACTGAGAGGCAGTCTCGAGTTATGTAGACTCTCGACCTGTGAATGCCGTTCTGGGCACACAACCACTAGACGTGGACGTGACAGAACTTCGTCTGCCTCGGAGACTCGGACAACAATAGCCCAACTCGGCATGCGGTGAGTCGCCCCATGACTCACAGCATCTCTTCGTATGCCCCTGAATCCCATCCTACTAACGCCCCTGTCCCTATGGACATACCCCGTCTAGGCTGCACTCTTCCTCGACAACAACGATTGAGGAATTAACCGATCTGGGGGGGTCTGTTGTAGCCGCTACAACAACAACAACAGCTACTCAAACTCATCCTCACTATAGAAACCGCTGTCAGTAGTGTCAGTAAAGACTGAAGTGCAGAGAAGTGCTTGCGTAGACGAGCCTATTGGGAGAACCCCAACCTATTAGAGCTTACAATTCCAAGAGATTTAGGAAGATATTCACCTTTCCAAAGAGAAGCTTTAAAACATACATATAACAGGAAATCTGATGGATCATTGCCGGTTGTGAGTCCAAATGAGCAAGCTGCAAATTAGCTTAGACAATTGCTGACTTTACTGCGGAAAAGGGCGGCAGAAACCCCACTGCACCTACCACTGGCCAGAGACTATGGATATAACAAGAGGATACCTTGCCTGAAGCTGTAGGATTTCATTAGGGCTAGACGAAGTCTGGTGATGAATTTTAAAGGTACATACCTTAGTAACTTTTATACGGCTACTACTTTATGTTTGTATATATGTATGTATTTGTGTGCATTTTAATTGTGTATATGTGCATTCCAACACTGATATTACTTACACATTTAAATACTTGTGAAAGTACGTACTATGTTTAACGCTCCTTCGTTGCTACAAATATTACTATGTATATTAAGTATGCGAATGAAATATATTAAATAAAACTTGATAATAAAATCAATAAAATAAAAGTTAAATGAAAGCACAGAAACATACATATGTAGATATGTATATAAATTCTTTATTGCGGCAGTTTTTAGAGCCCTAAAGCGTTAAATTAAGAATGACAATGTGAATGATATCGAGCGTAGAACAAAATTTCACGACCTCACACTCCAGGAGGAGGTGCAATGATGTCTCTTCGGCGGAGTCATAAAAGCGACATAGATCACTTGACCAGATCCCTTGTTTATGCAAGTGGCCTCTTACGACTCTATTCCAATCTTTATCTCATTAAGACCTAGTGCAGGCAAGGGCTCAGGTCTTATCCGGGTTGAGTTAGCAGGCATTCTGGTTAACTAATCGACTTGTTCATTTCATTTGCCTCCCCTGTGTTCTGATAGTTGGATAGCATTGTTCTCAGCAAAGGCACTCAGCTTTTCTATGCGCGCAGGACCAATGAGGATTACTCCCCGAATGATGAGACAGCCAAAAGTGGCGATTAAAATAAAAATCCTATCACGTCGATAGGTCAACGGCATCAACTTCCACTTGAAATATGCTTGAGAAGACTTCCACGGGCACTGGCAGCTTGAGATTAGGCCCACATACGCCTGCACTACTATCTACAGGGGCTGTCTGTGTGCCATTGCAGTGCACTTGCCTGAATCTGCTTTTCCGTAATAGAGGTACTCCAAGTCACCTTATTTGCATATTTATTTTAAATGTACATATATCGTCTCTGGGGAACACAGGTAGGCATTTATCAAGAGCCCGATCAAGGTCCAAATGAGATGTATTGTCGAAAGCCACCTCGATGTCAGGGAAGGCACTGAGCACTGTCTTTTCACACTCGAAGGAACTTTTTATTTCTGTAGTCAGGGAAAACGGCGCCGCACAGTGCCTTGTCCCATAAGCAAAATTAAAATCAAATAAGCTGCTTTGAATATTTAAGTAATAAACATTTATGCATAGCTAACAAATTTGGAAGATTAATTTATCAACTCCTCTTTTTGTTAGCAGCAGAGGGCGCTAAAGTCAGAAAATTTCTGAGTTAAAACTGTTGAACGGAAAAGCGACTTTTACTGCGCTGTGTCTGTGGATCTGCCTAACCAGTACGCATGCTTATCTAGATGAAAATATGCCTCGTTTAGAGTGCAAGACCTGATTTCATGGTCGATAGTTTTCTCCCTTCTATACCCACCTTTAAAATAAGGATAACCCAAGCCCTTTGCCATACCTCCAGATTGCGAGCCAGGTAGAAGTAGGAACTTTCCATTCTGATTTAGCGCTGGACTGATGTCATCCAACACGGGAGTCGTTTACCGGCAAACGATTTGAGCGCCCACCTTACTAATCGCCGCGTTAATCTGACTACACGAAACACAGCATACCTCGAGACCGGAACGGCACCTCGGAAGTGGGATGATATTAACCCACAGAGCACTGCTTTTTATTATGAATAAGTACTGCCCCTGTGCTGAGCTTCGCACAGACTTTATAAAACTTAGCAGTTGCAGGGTCGATGTGATACTCTCACAACTGATCATGAAGCTGCTACGCTTGAATTTTCTAGTGAATACTCGTCCCAGTTGTCCGTGCACTTCCCCTTTTAATTAGTCTGCACATCTCGTTTACAAATTCTGGGAGATACGAGAAAGCTAGAGAGTGGATTGGTTCCCAATCAAGAACGAAACGGTTACAAATTAAGGAGGATCTTAGGGTCAAAAAAATTCTGGAAACCCTCGTCAGACTCTCTACCGTTCTATCTGACTCAGAAATTCTTATAGTTTCTTTACGGTGGAGTCCTCTACCCACTCCTATAAGATATAAATGCAGCAGTAGAGGAAATGGACAAAAATTAATTGCGGTTGCATTGCTTCGCTAGTAGTCTGGTTAAAATATTGTGCTCTAAAGGTAAAACCTGCTGAAACTTAGTTAGCTCTCTTTGCTAGGTAACGAGAAAGAATTATTTTCAGGACTAGTCATTCTTTATAATTCAGGTCACTATATTATGTTCACAAAAACACATTTAGGAGATATGTAAATTATGGCAGGTAATTTTTTTTTGACTATGCGCGTATATAATATGGGAATTCTACGTGTGATTCTAAGTCAATTTCCCGAAGAACCCATGGCTCTAAAATCAATTTGGACTTGCCAAATTGCGAAAAAGGATGTCAAAGAAAATGTGAAAATATTCACTGCTACGCACTCTGGTGGAAGTTTTAAGAAAAAGATAAGTGCAGAAATGGATTACTCATACGAAAGAACCCCTTATAGCATATTTTATAAAAAATTTCAGCACTACTTTACGAAAGTGCTCAGAAACCTATTTTCGCCATTTGGCAAACTTCAGATGAATATTCGACCCATGCTTTCCTCCGCAAACTTGCTTAGAATTACACGTGGAATCCTTTTGTGCTACACGTTCGTAGTCGAAAAAAAAACTGTCATACAAATTGACCCGCCCTGATGTACATCTCCTTTAAAGACCTTAAGCCTGCGTTTCTTTATACATTCTGCATATTTCCATTTCGCAGCCGGAACAAAGAGAATACGTTTAATATAAGTAATACGTTGAAATATGAGTAAACAGAAAAGTTTATTCCAAACATTCAGAATGAATAAAGAAATGCAGTCTAAGATTTTGATAAGCAGAGATCGGAGAACGCATCACAATGTTCCTACTGACAGATAGAAAAACAATTCACCAGAGCAGAAAAGGATATCGACGGCGTTTGTTTGCCAAAAGATGCGTCTAATTTTGTCTTAAATAATGTTCGTATGGAGAATAACGGTTTAAAGGACCAGCGCCATATAAAATATATATAAAAAGATTGGCGCTTACACATATGTTAGTGTTTGGCTGAGCTTCTCCTTCGATTTGTGGCGACTCCCAACGGCGATTGTATTATTATTAAAAGCTGTTTTTCTTGGTAGAAGCACACTCAGATGTTTGCCATTGCCTTTTCGTTTTTTTATTTTTGGATGTTTGGTTGAACCGGGCTTGAACCCAAGCCCAGCGTAATGGTAGCGCGCACTGCTTTCCACTACTCCACAGCAGCCTTCATATAGTTCTCCATATTAAATGAGTAGATTTTTGTATAATGATGAACAATTATCTTAATTGTAATCTAATCCAAAATCTGAACCTCAGTCTTAATCTCAATCTTGATCTTCATTTTGATCTTAATCTTAATCTTATTGTTAGTATTAAACTATAACTTAACCTTAATTTTAATCGTAATTTAAGTCTTAATCTTAACCTTATCTCAATCTTAGTGTTAATATAAATCTTAATCACAATCTAAAGGTTGATCTTGGACTTAACTTTCATCTCAATCGTAATCATAATATTAATCTTTATGCTAATTTAATCTTAACCTTAATCTTAATCTTGATCTAAATCTAAATCTTAATCGTAATTGTTATTCTAATATTTATCTTGATCTTCATCCTAATCTTAATCTTAGTCTAGATTTTAATCTTAATCTTAATCTAAATCATAATCTTAGTGTTAATGTTAACCTTAACCCTAACCTTAACCTTACTGTTAATCTTAGCCTAAATCTTAACTGTAATAGTGCCCAACCAGCCGCTGTCTATTTCTGTCGCTTTTTTTTATTGATGTTTGCAAGTGTCCGTGCCACAGGGACATGCACCAACATGTTTGGCAGTCGTACTTGCATCCAATCGGCTACAGCAGTTGTTGCTTAAAGATGGGAACAGTACATACTTCAATTCATTGTCTATTTTAATGACATTCTCATAAATAAAATCCATAAGAATTTTAACAAAAAATCAATAAGGAATATATCTATCAAGTTTTCTTCGTTTTTTCGTCTGTTTTACTCCTTTAGCCTAGAAACTTTTTATGGAGAAATTGTTCCTGTTTCTATAGGTCATATCGATATCGATTGTGACATTGATAATTATGCCGTTATGTGTAACGGTTGCTCAACGTTTACTCGCATGAAAAATTTAGTTTAAATTATTTTAAGCTACCAGATTAACACAACACCCGACGAGTGTTAAGCACCTCTGCCAAATTTGGTTTAATTTTTTGGCTTCAATTGCACTTTCAGGTTGGGTGCTTCCCAATTAAAATCACTAATGTTATGCCAAGCTCATTTTCATTTCAACAGCAATTCCTCTCATTTTCTCCCCTTTCGTCAGTTCTGATATGCTTAAGCAATTCCAAGTTTTTGATATTTCGCATTTGAAATATTTCACACATTTATGCACGGCCTATCCATACAGACATACATACACATACTTTATTACGCTGCTCAGACCTTGGCTCTTTATATTTATCTTCCATACCTGCTTTTGATAGTTTATATTTATTTTTGTTTGTTTGCGGTTTGTTTCAGCTTTTCTACTGCCTGGGTGTTTCCTGGTGATTGCCCCTTTCTCTTTTCGTGTTCGATTCCAAATTAAAGGCAAGGGTTGAGAAAATTTTGTGTTCGTTTCTTAAAATATCACATTCTTGTAAGGCACATTTTCTGCCCTTGGTGGCTTTGTCAGGGTAGATAATTGCCCTGAAAATCAGGTGGTTGTTTAAGACGACAATGTTATAAAATACGTGAGCTAGAGAACGACAAGAAGGCCAAAAAATGCCCTTTTACTGGCTTCAGTGTAACCTCAAACACATTTTTCACCGGGAAAGGGCAACATTTCTTGGAAGAAACAAAATCACCATAAGGGTTTCATCTGCACTTTGTCAAGTTTTTTGATTTTAATTTTACAAATAAAATAAACAAAACCATAGCAACGCAGCTCTCACAGAGCTAACGAAGCCAAGGAAAGCATTGCATTTTGTTATTGTTGCAAATCAAAAGAAGCGAAAGAAATGCGCAACAACAATAATAACAATAACATAAAAACCTCTACAAAATATATATTTTTTAGACTTCCTCGTCTGCACTATTTTCTGCTATTTTCGCTTTACTTACATTCCATTTGAATTACTAGCAAATGCAGCGGCGCGTCTACGAACGACTTACATGTATGTATGTACGTGCGTGTGCTCAAGTGCAGCGTATGTGTATTGCAATTGCATGACCGTCTTCACTAGAAAATTATGCTAATGAAATCGCATATCTGATGAAGACAACCACACTCCTCACTGTTTCTTTTCAGCCAACCGCAAGCTGTTTTTTTGTTTGTTTTATTTTGCCTGCTTCTTACTTCGTTGTTGACGTCTGCGAGGCATTATACTGGAAAGCCAATAAAAACCAACAACTTATGTGTCCTTGAGTGGCTGCGGCCTGCATGTGGCAGCGTTATTTGTGCACCATAAACATAATCGCGCACAACCACATACATACATACATAGATATGTGTGTATGAGCTGTGAGTTGGTGGCGGCGAATGCCATTAGAAATGCCGCGATTTATTTTCACTCGAGTGGAACACAAAACTTAACACACATGTATTCATATATGTATTTGAAAGCTAACAGTAGCGAAAATCACTTTCAAGTACAGGCAAACCGCGACTTGGCGAGCTGCCTAAGTAGTTGGGCATACACGGCGTATGAGTAAGATTTTTATGAGGCTACTGTATGTGACAACGCACGCAAATGACACCGGAAATGCAATTATAAATGTACGGAGGTGTAAAATATGTTCGGCTGCAAAGGTCTCGCTGATTTGTAGGTGTGTCACGTCAGACCGCACGCTTGAGTGGCAAGAAAACCGATATGACAAAATGTTTAACAAATGTGAGCCGATAACAAGAAGAACAAGACTTGGCACATAGTTTTGGAACTCTAATAAATTCTCATAATAAAAGTCGTCTACAATCTTTTTAAATGAAAAACTTTAGATTTGAATTTTTTATCATTTAATGATACATGGCAAGTGAAAGTCGATCAAAACAGGTCGAAAATGAAAAATTACCATTATTTGATTTTTTCCATGAGAAACACGACAGTCAGCTCACGAAAAATCAATTTTTTTTTTTTAATTTTTGGCTTCTTGGCCTAGTGAATTTATGTTAAAACTGAAAGCAACTGTAAACATATTTAATTATTTTATAAAGGATCAGCAGTTTACGACGAGTTAGAAAAAAAAATGTTGAACACTTTTCATTCAAATAAATTTCGTAGAGTTTTAAAATTACCAAAAAAGTATGTCTGATTTTTAAATAACCCAAAATTAATGATAGGTTGTTTTTTTTAAATTCAAACATGTTTCTCGAGTTTTTAGTTACCAAAAATTTAGCTCCCCTTTATATCCACATTACAATGAGTTTTTATATCCAGTTCTAAAAATGTTAGAAATTACCTGTATTTCAATGAGTAAAAATATTTTACCAAATTTTGGTTGTCCAAAAATGTATGAACTGTTTTTAAATTAAAAAACTTGTGTCTCGTTTTAAATGAGTAAACTGGAACAACTTTTACCCTGTTACAAAATTGCCAAAAGTTTATGTCGTGTTTTTAAATTATCAAAATTTTTTTAAATTATAAAAAGTAAGTGCCCAGTAACCAAACAACCAAAAACTTATGCCCTAGTTTTTATTTAAAATTGCCTGAAATGTTTAAGTGCCGATTACCAAAACTTTATGAGCCGATTATATATTACGCATTTAAATTACTAAATTTTATGATAAGGGATTAAATGACCACACAAGTTTTCCCAGTTTTTATATGTCCAAAAATTTATGTCCCGTTTTTAAATTGTCGAAAAATTTTTGTCCAGTTTCAAAACTTAAAAATATGAGTGTCCAGTTCACTTAATTTCCAAAAATTTATTTCTTGATTAAAAATGATCAGAGCTATATCGTCGTTTAAAGTACAAAACCGCGTATCGTCATTCTGCAAAACCGCGTAACTGTCATTGGCTGCCAAAAATTGGATTTGCTCACAAAAGCTTTTGGCTCAATCCTTATCCATTGGTCCTGAAATATACTAGCCAGAAATGCGATTGCTTTATAAAAAAGAGAACTGTTTTGAAATATGAGTGTTTTTACGCTCTAGAAAATAATTTCTACAAGTTCACATACCCGGTTTTGCATTTTGCTGATACGCGGTTTTGCACTTTAAACGACGATATGTATGTGCATCGATTTAAAATTACAAAAGAATTTTACGCCGATAACGTATTGCCAAAAATGTATGTCCTAATTATAAACTACTAAAGTCTTATGATCAGTGGTAAAAAAAAAAAACGTGTGTCCAGTTATTCAATTACTAAAACTTTGTGTCGTTTCAAGATTAACGAAAAATTGGTCCAGTACTTAAAGTATCAAAAATGGTCGTTACGATTTTAAATAAGTGAAAACTTTTCCCAGTTTCTAAATTACCAAACATTTATGTTCCCAAAACTTTGTGCCCACTTTCAAAATAAGCCGAAATGTATGTCAGGTATCAGAAACCCTGGCCAAGCTACTATCGCGATTTTGTTCCAGCCAATCTGACTATAGAAATTGTTGTCAACATTAAACGTGATAATTCTTATTTTAGGTTATCTCACACCATAGACTATCGCAAAATTTGTGTGAGCTAAAGCTGCACATATTTACATAAGTACAAATTATAGGCATACTTTTTTCCTAAGGGTACGTTCGCACGAAAAGTCGAGCGGTGATGAATATTTAAAATCAAAAAATGCTTTGATTTCAGCCCAAAAATGCTCCTGAAAAAGCTTGATTGTATGAATACCTTAATAGAGCTACATTAATTTGAAAGCTTTGCTCCGGTCGAAACTGCTTCGCCTTGCTCGGTACCGCTTTCTGAGTGAACGTACCCTAAGCTAAAGAAAGATTCCATAAAGAATAATTTGATTCGAAAGATCTATGAGTGTATTCTACACACAATAAATACACACATACACACAACACATATGTACATATATTTATATATATATACACATGTTCCACATTAATAAATGTTCCACTTAATGCCATGGTTGAATAGCCAAACAAATTAGTTTGAAATCATTGAACTTTGACTAAAAATAGGCCAAGCGCGCTTTACACCAATTTTCAACCAACACCCCACCCGCCACCCCTCCCCTCTGAAGCGATCCCCTGGGAGTAAAATACATAAATTCCTAAGAAGTTGGTAGCGTGGACATAACACTGGTAGCCGAGTTCAACAAGAAGAGCGAAAAAAATATATATGTACAACAAAATTTTACTTGGCTCGAATGGATGTCCTTATGCTACTACAAATGTATGTATTTATGTATGTACATACTTATGCATGTCTGTGTTTACAAACAAAGCCTTGCTGCAACAATAGCAAACAATTTAAGTTATAAATATCCTCATTCGCCTTAATTGGCATAAATTATCGAAGTTTTGCCAACATTGCCGCAATAAAAGTAGCAGAGAGCCAACAGTCGATTGATTTTGGCTATCAGGGGACTGCCTCCACATGTGTTCAAGAAAAACTCCGGCAATCTCATTTGTATGCATGTATGTATTAATGTGATATACAGTAAAACCTCGACACAACAAAGTTGGAAAGAGGGGTTGGACAAATGGTGCTTTATATCTATAGTGTCGTCATAATTATAGAATATCCAAAATTCGACACATCGAAAACGAATTTACCGTAGACATATTCAGAATTCGTTATGTGGAGGCTTTTGAGTCGACACCTTGTTATGCATTCGGCTTTTGCTAACGGGGCGTTAACCGTTAATATGTTCTGATTTTTTTTATCAAGATTTTTAAAAATTTCTTCCCTACTTGTATGGAAAATTTCGCAGCGGCGAAGCATTTCATTGAACCCACTAACATTTTTTTTTTTAAATTGAGTTTTTAATTTTATCAAGTTTCGTTATATCTGGGCTTCATTGTATACATATGCATACATGTATGTATGTATGCTGTTGTGTAGAACTGAAATTCGCAATCAACACTGAGAACAGTGGATTTTGAATCACAAGCACGGCGGGGTTCAAACTTTTTCAATAAAACATCGCTCACACTTTCACACGCACAAACAATCGCATATATTCATGTTCGTATATATGTAAATATGTCTGTAGTTATGTACATGCAAGAACAAATAAGCACATATTCTTCAGTTAAGCGATAAGGCAGATGCTATCCATACCACAGATGCATTTTAATACGTTTAAGTATGTATATTAGAGTGCATATTTAAACAAAAATTGCGGTTTTCCACCGGAAGTATAAAACTGGTTATCGGAGAAGTATTAAGATTTATGTGAGCTTGACTGATTTGAAAATACTACCAAAATGCCTTTTGTTTTATTAAGTGGATACAATTTTTAAAAATTTGTACGCATAGATACTTTTTAAGCTTAAATAATTTCATCATCTGAGTTGGTTTTTTAGAAAAAATATTTTTAAAATTTAATTTTTTTTTATATAAAACTTAATTTTTGGAGATATTTGTACACCAGCCCAGCTTACGTAAATCTTAATATTTTTCTGGAATATTTTTTATTTCCGATGGAAAACAGTACTGTTTTTTTTCTATATGGAGAGATACATCCTAATATACATACAAATGCGCATACGTAAGTACGCACTTGTAACCATTTGACAGCTGTTTGACTTCATACACTCATGCATCATACATACAAACACATATCTATGAACCACATGTATGTATTTGCGACAATTTATTTCCGTCTGAGAGACACTTAAACGATGAGTGTTTGGTATATCCGTTTCCGGCATTTGACTGTGTCCATGCGAATAATAATAATAATAATAATAGTAGCCATAACACCTCCACGCTTGGTTAAATAGATTAAAATCTGGAGTGTGTTGAGATGGGGAGGTAAATTGTGACTGCATATGCCAGGCTCTTGAATTAATCAACAATTTATAGTATCAATGTGATACCAGAATAATCGTTAGTACGTGCATGTGCTCGAACATATATGCTTATGTACATATGTATATACATGCCAAGGCACAGCAGCGAACAAGCAACAAATCATCGCGTTCTAAAATGTACAAGCCAGCAATGTGAAATCACTTGTAACCTACGCTGGGTTACCTTTATATGGAAGTATGTATGTGTGTATGTATATGGGCACAGTATACGCGTAGACGATTCTGAATCTATTGCCTTCGCTCTTTGATCTAAGAAACCAGATGCAGAAGCTCGCCTTATTTAGGTGCTTGTATTATTTCTTATTTTTTTATTTAAATGGGTCCGGCAGAACAGGAGGACGCTTTAGTATTCGATGTCTGTATTTTAATGTCTGTTTTGGAGCAAGCGATTCATTATATAAATTCATACTAATAATTTATTAGAGTTTCTGTTGGTGTGCCGGATTTCGGACGCACCGCATAGAAATGAATTCCAATGAGAAATATCAAGCAGTCTCGGTTAAGCAATGCAAATGGGACCCTTAATGGTGATTTTGTCTTCGAAAATATATGAAGGACGGGGCAAGACTAGAATCACGTGGCGCCTTTAGACGTTTACAACAGCCAACACGTAAAGGAACGCTAAATCGGGGGAAGGATTTGTGGTGTAAAAGAGACTTCATCGCCGAATGCTAAAGTTGATAAGGTGCATGCTTCAACTCATATATAGAATATAGTCATGTAGAATATAGTATTCCTGGCGACTGGACTCTAAATATGCTCTGCTCAATTCACAACAAATGCGAATTTAGTATCCCTGCGAAACTAATGTAGCTGTGTAAAATTATGTTAAACAAATCCACCAGCTCTGTCAAAATTGGTATGCGCCGCTGTGATAGAATCGCTCCTGCCAACAAATGGTATTTCGGGCTGAGGAACCAACCAATTGGGAACTGGCAAAAGAAGGCATCCTCAGCAATAGAAATACCAGTTGAAGAAGCACTTAGATCCACTTGGCAATTCCACCTGGCATCAGACGGCACAGAAGAGAAAGGACTGGCGTTTTTACTGGATTAAGGTTAAAATCGCTTAAGAAACATACGTTTTTTGTAGATATATATACTTATAGAGTCTTAATAAATTTAAGGCACCTAAAATTCGTGGAATTTATACTCAAGTTTCATTAGAGATATGAGCCAACTGGTCGAATGTACTTATGGATATGTAGTCGTCCAAATACTTGAATAGAACATGCTGATTGAGATATCCTTATGAACATATGTACATATATGAGACATTCTTTGCAAAGCGGACCATCCTATCTTTAAATTTTTGGGTTAATTTAGACAATTCAACACCTTTTGGAGGAATTTCCTTAAGAGGTCTTTTAAGAGGTCTATTTTTTTTTTTTAAATAGCGTTGATTTTAAATACTCGAATTGGTTTCGCTTAAAACCTTACAATCGGGATTTCCTGATGTTAAAACGAACGTATGTACGACGTACGTGGCGTATGAGTTACAAGACGAGATGAGAATGTTACTCATACGCCATGTACGTTTATATTTTAATTTTTGCATGATATCTGGTTTCAGATACGTTGTCAGCGACCTTAGAAATGCTCGATTTTTAAATTTTATGTGAATCTAATCGATTATATTTTTTGGCCGCCATACTGGGCTCGCCATTTTGAATTTTAAAATCATGCTCCAGACCCATAATCAGAAACCCTGAATAAAAATTGGGTTCGCATATCCAAACCGTCGTCCTGAATTTTTAAACTAATTAGCACACAATCCAAAAGCGGAGAGATGGGGTGGCCCGCTTGGCAAAGAATGTCCCATAAATATACCATATGCATTTAAATAGGTTATTGTGCGTCCTCTTTATGCACGAAAAACATAAAAACGTACCGAAATCTCAAACAAACATATCACATCTGAATGTAGAAATAAAGTAAACTGCTAATAGCCTGCGGTCAGCATATCAAAATTCCGCAAACCCAAATATCTATACATAAATTTATGCATGCGAATATTTTCGTACACCGTCTCACAAAGCTATGATTCGGCAGAGAAATTAGCCATTCGATTGATATTACGCTGCATTTCATTTCGTGTGTACATTTTTTGCCACAATAAATAGATCTTTCATTTTTATGTGTTTGTTTTTGTTCAAGATGCCTTCGGCTCCCATTTGTCCTTGGCCGCTGGCAAAATACAATATTTGTATTTGTCTGCTAGTCTAACTGGCTGCCTGTTTGCGTGTCTGCTTGCCGCCGATGTACTTGTCATTGTTGCAAAACAAAAATGTTTTATTCATAAGGCTATATAAAATTGCCCAATTTTCAGTCCATTAAGAAAATTTACGCCTTTTTCATACGTACGCTTACGCACTTACATGCATACTATTCATTTATACATACATACTATGTTTGCATGTGCGTGCATGCATAAATGTCCAACTCGTAAGAAAGTATGCATAGAATACGCTTGTAAGTATGCGTGTCAGCTATGCAGTCAAATGAACACAAAGATTGCTTGGCAGGCTGATGGTGCCTACGAAGGTATGAGAAAGAAAGAAAGTAGCCGGACAGTTCGATTGTGGCAGCGCACACACACACGGGCATACATACATACATACACGCAGACAATCGTACCTTGCAACTACCATTCCACTACCCATTGCTAAACAGCGACTCTTAAAAACGTTAAGTATCTTTGCTGTGCATCCAAGGAAACAGAAACAGAAAATATAACTAACTCACTGGCAGACTCTCGGATTCTATTTGGACTGCCGATTTGCCTTTGTGACCTGGCGTATAAATCAAACCAAAGGAAAGGTTGCTTAAGTGCGATTTTCTGCACCTTCAAGGCAGCTTTTCAACTTCAAACCAGCACTGTCCTGCATATTTCAGCTACAATACACCAAGGACTAAGAATTGAAACTTTTCAACGTCTTTTCACATTGTCGGCGGTAGGGGTAAGGCGGTCGACACACTCAAGGAGGCCTCAACAAGGTGCATACTCACTTGCTTATTCCTAACACTTTTGCCCTAAGCGCCACTTGCACCGGCCTTGGCGTAACTTACTTACTTACTTAGGTATCTTGTCATGCTGGGACGGAGTGTGGTTGACTTTGCCTTCGGTTATTTACGGTAGTTGGCGTGTGCGAATTTAAAATGCAAACGTAATGCCATTTCCGTTGCCGTTTTACCACTCGGCATCCGTTAGGGTTTTTATTTGATTTTTGTGTGTGTGTTTTTTTTTTGGTTTTCAGCTTTTTCCTTTTTAGTTGTCCACCAGCTTTGTTGGCGCTCCGACGATTATAACACTTTCAACACGTCGCTTGCAATTTGCTCAGTTACAGTTCACTTACAGTCACTGCACATCATATTTGGTTGGATGTACATATGTATGTGTGAAGCCGCGTACATACTTACTTATATACATATATATATATGTACATATGCACATATGAAACGTGCATCACTTTATCACACCATCTATTCATGTCTCCTGTTGTTAGCTGCATGCATCTATTCATATACGTATGTATGTATGTACATAGTAGATATATGTATCTGCAAGCAGTTATGCATAGCGTTGCTATATGATTTACAATAGCTATCACATTTATTATTTATGTAGATTTTCACTTAACTGTCGTGTTGCTGGCAGAATGTGAAAAATAGTGGAGATGAGTTTTCTTTTAATTCTTTTTTGAAGTAACTACATATGTACATATTAGGGTGGGCCTTAAAAATAGCAACATCTAAATTTTTTATGTGGTACACCTTTATTTTGCTCTACCTATAGCGTAAAGGTCTGCTCGAAAATTTACAAATTAAAACATAAAAAGACAAAATCGGGCCCGAAACGCTGCATTCGATATCGAACGTAACACGAACCGCAATTTGCTGTTGGGATCACGGCGAGTGTGTTTCGCCCGTTTAATAGCTAAAACACATTGCCGGCGAACGGCGAACTCACCACAGCGAAATTATTGGTGTCAAAATTAGGACACCATAAGCAAGCATATGAAAATTAATACAACCAAAGCGAAATACAAAGCTCGCTCGGCGGCGTTTAGTGGCGATAGATTTATTTCTATCGCCTCGCTGGGTGATGGCGGTCGTACATAGATGCCAAATGGTGCCGTATTTCATTTTTGCTTTCAAAGTTTTAGAGGTAAACACGATTTTTATTGTTGATTGAACAATGCAGTCATCGATTGGTTAAATCTGGCTCAAAATAAAATATTTGAAAATAATTTCTCTTTGTTTTATATTTGTATTTGTTATCAGTTCCTAATTTCTAAATATGGTTTCGCTTTTTCTAAATAAGGTCAACCAAATTAAAAATGTGACGAAAAGTATTAGCTGTTTTCGCTATCGCCCTAATTCTGTTTAAGTAGGCGAAATAGCTGGGCGAACGGTAAGTGATAGAATCGCCCAGTTCGGCGAAGTTTGCCGGTCGACGTCATTGTGTTTCAGCTATAAATTATATTGTGGGGAAAATAGCTGCCATTTTGTTTCATTCGATACGAAACGATCACTCGATCACAAATGCCGCGATTCGGTCCCGGGCGGGAATAAATTTTATTTATTTTTAATCCCAAAAATTTGACAAATATCAAACTTGAAATCCTACAAATTTTACAATATTATTGAAATGTAATTAAAGTAAAAATTTAGTCGAATTATTGCGAATTTTTTTTTGTTAAATTTTTTCAAAACCCTGGTAGCAGCCCCTAAATTTTTTTATTAAATCTTGAAATCTTGGTGAATGTCTTTATTTTGTACATAAAATAAAATAGTGCCCATGATTTTGATATTTTAAGGACCAGCCTAGTACATATATAAATTAATTTGTGTGTGCTTTAGGTTTTAAATTCATTTGAATACAGAAATTGATGTACTATATTAATTTTTAATACTATATATTGAATAACTCAGTGAGAGGGTAGACCAGCATGTTTGCATGTAGGTATGTATGTATTTATACATATAAAAAAATATATATTTATTGGACCAAACAGTAGTGGGTAGGCACTGCAGCAAATGGTAATCAGCTATTTCCACCTCTGCACGGTTGTAAACCGGAAGCAGTGCCCGGAGGATGCATTATACCAGGCCGGGCATACTTTGAAGTGCCATCAAATTATAACTTAAGAAAGTTTTATTAAATGGTTGAGAAGTGCATGTGCAAGAAATTCGTAAATTAAATAAGGAAAATGTTTGCGCATGCAACAGTGCATAACATGCAATTAGGCGCCCAGTGTTAGCAATCGCACCTAAACAACTTTTTTTATTTGTGTGCGCAAGATCGTAAACTTATGTAAATATTTTCGCAAAATGATTTATTATAATTTGCGGTTGTCTGTGTGTGTGATTGAATATAAAAAAAATTGGACATTTCTTATATTAGTTGTTCTTTGGCGTCAGTAGAATGGAACTTTTTGCTTATTTGAACGTTCAGCCTCTACGACGAGGCTGATAGAATCTGCCGGCGACCAAAACATGCCAGTCTACAGAACCGGATAAAAAAGAGAACCTACGCTGTTGCGGTATGCTGGCTTGAACATGTCGCTCGAATGGGCAGAAACGCTCCAGCTCTAAAAGTGTTCAACTCGGCACCTGCTGGTGGTAGCAGAGAAAGAGGGAGGCCTCCTTCGATATGGAAAGACCATGTGGAGAAGGACTTCACTTGGCATTTTTACTCGGCATCAGTAGACACAAAATAGAGACGACTGGCGTACTTTGTTGGACTTGGCCAGAATGGTTTAGGCGGTTAGAGCGCTAATCGAAAAGAAGATGCTGGAGAAGATAATAAATTCCGCAGAACTGAACCGCTCAGGTACAATTACTACAAGACCATCATTTAAAAGTAATTTATTAATATCGATTACCCCAATATGCATATTTATCAACACTGTTATCGATATACTTAATAACAAATATTTCGATAAAATAATGGATATGGTCTTATTTATATTATTTTGCGTTTTTATACCGATAATTTTTTATGATTAATTTATCGATATCCATTAGCTAAGGATACATTTATCATTGCTCTTTAGCATAGCTTAAAGTCTTATTCTCAGTCCTATTGGTATTTAGCAATTTTCTGTACTCTTAAACACCTCAATCAATAAGCATATTGCATCTTTTATCAACGGCAAATAACCTTAAAACAACGAGACTATGTACTATATCCATTCCAACTTTTTAGCAGCCCTTCGTCCCTTAATCACGTGCTTTGAGTTTAAGTATTATGCTTTAGCTAATTAAATTATGAGTTCTTTCGGAAAACTTTCGTTTGCCGGCTGATTTTTTATTTTTTTCATTCGCGCTCATTTTCTCAAAGTCACCAACCGATTTGCTGCACGGAATAAAATTTATTTCTGCTTTAATGGAGTTTTGTCATAAAGAAAATTAAAACTTCAAGACTGCGTGTTCTTTCTGCGAACGAACAAAATGCAAAGTTTTCAAAACGAATTTGAAATGTCATTTACCGCTGCTGCTACTCTACAGCGACAAACTTTTACAGCCAAAAGCCTTCAGGTGATAGGAAAAGCGAAAGTCAGAAAACGAGAGAAACGCGTACTCATGCGCTGTACTTACATACGTGTTTTATAAGTATGTACATTAGACTGCGTCACAAAAAAAAAAGTTGCGTGTTTTCCGAAGGGATTACAAAGTTTATTATATTTGAAGAATTTCACCAAAATATTTCGGAAAAAAAAGATTTGTTGATATTTGCAAACAAAAAAAAGGGAGGTGAAGGAGTTTATTTGCAAAGAAACCTAAAAGGTGATAAAATGCCTTTCCAATGATACACAAGTCTAAATCGGAATAATTTTGGATGAGTTATTTAAGTTTTTCTTAAACCAATCCTTGAAAAAAGTTGAGCAACAGCATTAAAAAATTAATTTTTATGATTCCGCTAACATTTTTTTTTTATTTTTATGCGAAGTTTTTAGGCTTAAACTGTTTTGCCATCTGGGGTGTTTTTTTTAAATACTATAATATAATAAATACATAAAAAATTTATTTTTATTCATAAAAACTCCATTTTTTTATCATTTAAAATTGGTCCATCTCTCGTAAATCCTAATATTTTCCGCAAATATTTTGGCGCAAGTCTTAGAATATAATATATTTTATAATTCCAATGGAAAAACAGTACCGATCATTTTTTTTGTATGGGTAGTGAGGCAGTCTAATGTACATGTGTATGCAGGCGGAAGCGGATATTTACGGTTGCATGAGTTTTGTTTGCGGCTGATTTAAGGTTTGAATATTGTTTTTGTGCGGTGTGTAATGTTGGCGGCGCATACGTCCGCTGCTACAAATGAGTTCCACAGCAAATTTGGCAAACATCTTTAATTTTGCGAATTTCAGTACGTCGCAGCAGCACTCGCAGCGCCGACGACTATATATGTAGCTAAACGCCAAAAGAGACTGGTAGTCGCGGCGACAGCGACGGCTTTTCGTACTTCCCCAAAGTTTATTGCCAAAATTTTCCTAATCAAATTTAATGAAATGTGAAAAAGGCAAAAATACGACTTGAAAACTTTGTCGTAGTTGTAAGCGGAGAAGGTAGGTAGGGTAGAAGCAATGAAGGAAGAGCAACGGAGTAAAAGAAGTTAGTATGAGTAGTGCAGGTCTAAGAAAAAGGCGCGAAGACATTCAGTAGCAGCAGCTACTCATCCGAACACAGCTAAAAGAATTAACCGAGCAGAAGTTGTGAGTGATTCAAAGTCGCCGTGGTTGTGATTGAGGTGCGTCTGAGCTTCTTTTTTTTTTTTTTTGCATGTGCGCACAGTGTTTTATACACAGTTCATATGTACAGATGTATGTATGTTGAAATATTGAAAGAAGTGGTATAAAATTTGCTAGTCCTTGGCACGGAAAAACAAATTTAATAAATCATGTTTGCTTGCCTTTGTTGCTGCTTTGATTTGAAGGTTATTATAGTTGTTGTGCCTATGTACGTATAAATCTACATTAAATTTTTACATATACATATACATACATACATGTGTATGTATTTGCTACTTGCGGGAAGCGTATTGTAAGCAACATATTTTGATTTTCGTCAATGAGTTGGAAAAATGCTTAGCAAATTAAATTTCCTTTGTGCTTCAATTGCCTTTGAGTTTTGTTTATTAAAAAGCATTTGCTTTTATTTGTTTTTCGAGCCGCTGTACTCATCGACGCATACTTGCTCTATTTATGGCTTCGAAATATGTACTGGAAAACTTTATATGTTCTTCGAAAACCATTGGTATGATGAAGTACGTACAGAGGTGGTCCTTCTCTTTTCTTCGTCCTCCTTATGCCTTATTCTTTACGCAAGTTCAACCATTTAAACACTTCAATGCTTAGTAACAACTATTTAACCCCATGTTCTTCATTTTGCTGATGAAGTCAAGCGATTCGTTGTGGTTTTGATTAAGCGATTTTCTTTATTAAATTCTCTTTCAAGCCGTTAAACTTATATATATGGATTTGATTTCGAAATTTCAAAGATATCTAATATATTTTAAAGGTATTCAATCAATTATGTGTATTAAGTTTAAATCAGGGACGGTAACCATTATGTGTAAAATAATTTAATCCAGCAGTCAATCATTATTTTATGAGTTTTATTTTTTTCGCTCTAAAATAATAATTTTTATTGATTTTTATTTTTTCGCTCAGAGATAATAATTACGATTGAGTTTTAAAATAATGATTATTTATAAAACTGAAAAGGCTGTATAGAGGCAACTAATTGAAATTTTCAGATTCTCGAAACTTATTCCTCTAATTAGGGTGTCGCTACCTCTGAAAAGGATATGGCAGAAATCGCGCTGGTATAGCTTCTGGTTTTGATTATTCTTAAGGGGAAAAATAAAACTCAATAATAATTGTTATATTTCAGCGAAAAAATAGAAATCATAAAATAAACATTATTTTTGATCGAAAAAATATAAGTCGTATTCTTACATTGGTCTGACCAATTTATTTCAAATGACCATGTTCTGGAAATTCCAGGCAATAGGCAACTTAAAAAACAAAATACTTTTTTTTTTCGTTAATATATTTGATTTATTTACATATTTTCTGTTTTGTTACATTTCAAATCATAAAGCTAAAGCAAAAAGCTATTATGTATACGTTCAATATTGAAAAAATTTATAATTCTTGCATTGTTAACAAAAAGTTTTACATTCATTGGCAGCTGCACAATGACGCACATGGCGTATGATCGACACAATATAATCAATATAATTGCACATATTTAATTTTAAAATTTTCAAGCTGTGCCAAATTCGGCAATTTTCTGCTTCAAAAGCTAACAAATGAATGAATTAAAAAAATTGAATTGCATTTGCAAACGCAGCAGTGCCAAATTACTGAATGTTTTTATTTATTTTTTTTTTTAATTTGCTTGCAATTATGCCTTCAGCAGCTAACTGTAAACTAACAGGGAAATTCTAGAAAAAAAATAGTGCAAAGTTTTTTGCAAGACAATTGGAAGAAAGTAGGCTAGATAGTTTGAAGGATTTTGTTTATTCCGGTACGAAGGTCTTAGAAAAGAAGTTCCCTTGCCAGCTTTCATGGCGAAAAGCTCCTTTACGGAAAGCATGTGGCAAATGGAAAAGTACATTCCCAGGTTCAAATCCTCGGACAGCGGTTTTTTTAGTTTAATTATTTTTCTTTTTTTGATGTAACTTTCTTTTAATTTTTAAAGTATATGTATATTGTTTTAAAAGGAAAGTTATGCTTTAATTTAATTTAACTTTTAGAAACATCTTTAATGAAATTTTAAATTTAATTTAATTTTTCTTCTTTTAATTAAATTTTCTTTTAATTTCTAGATTTTATTGTTTTAAAAGGAAAGATATTTTTTCACATTACATCCGTTTTCTTTTGGTTTTCAATTTACTCTTATTTTTTTAAATTATTTTATATGTTTTGTTTTCTTTTTTGAATACATCTTCTTATGTTTTTAATTTAATTTTCATGTAATTGCTTTAAGAAGAAAAGTATTTTCTTAAATTTAATGTAAATTTTAGAACTAAAATTTAATTATTTATTCTTTTTTGTATTTTTTTAACTTAGATTTCTTTTAACTTGCAGTTTATATTATGTTTTAAATTTATCTTAGTCTTTAGAAAACTTATTGCTTATAGCTAAACAGAATAACGCTAGTTCCTTCTCGTATTTTTCAATTAGTCTTTCGAAAGACAGAAAATACCTTTCATTAATAGTTGACAGAATTGACAGTTGTCTAACGAGAGACTTTTCTCTTTCGAATGGCTGTCGTGAGTTGCCCAGTAAAACTTCTACAAATAAAGGATAGGCTGATTATGACGATCACGATTTCGACTTGCGATTCGATTAACGATTATGATCGTGATTGTGATTGTGTTTAATGTTGAGATTATGATTGGAATTACGATTATGATTACAGCCAAAACTGAGATTACGTTTATGTTTGCAAAAAGGATTATGATTGCGATTATGATTAGAATTACCATTTGATTATGATTATGATTTCGCTTACAACTATATAACATTGCGATTATGATTACGATTTAAGATTTCCATTACTATTATTTTATGGTAATTAGTAGTGTAATAACTACAATTATAATGACGACTATGATGACGATTATTATGATTGTTTTTAATGATTACGATTTAGATTTCAAAGTGATTATGATTACGATTTTCATGGCGGTTCTTATTATGTTTATGCTTAAGTTTAAGACTACGAATAGGATTAACGATTACCATTATAATTATGAATATCTTTAAGAATTAGATTACGATTATGATTACATTTACAATTTGATTATGACTACGATTCGGATTGCGATTTTCATTACTGCTACGACTACGTATTATTAAGGTATGGCACCGCCAATGTATAACATTATTCATTTCACTTTAAGCTTTATTACTTTCGCTATATATTTTATACTATGCCCTGCCGTCAGTCGCAATGAAACCATTAAACAGTTTGCATTCTCTCGGTGTCTCCAATACTGATACGTACTTCACGTTTTTCCTGTTACATATATAATTAATTAACTAATTTATGATGAAACGTTATTTAACATAGCAAGTCTGTACTATTGCATTTATTTTATTTTTTTTTTAAACAGACAATTTATAGCTGTGCACATCAAATATGCTTAACTTTTCAAGAGCAATGCGTGGCGGGATCGGCGTTGGTCAACTGCTCTGGCGATCATTAATTTGCAATAATTGTAATTGCAATCCAGCTTTAAAGTTTAGTCATAACATCAAAAGTCCACTACGAAAATTGTCCTATACTCGCTGCCATCTGCCAACCATTGTCTGCTGGTGTGTTGATATTTGTTTTGACAGTCAGCGGATGGGGATACCAAATTGTATAATCACTATACCTCGAGGGTGCCAGAATGACCAGCAACAACAGCGGAAGCGTAACGGCGTTCAAATGTTGTTTAGTTTTGATAGCCAGCGGTGGCAGCGGTTCCCCTGGCAGGTATGCACGTGGCGGCCGAGAATATTTTGGGCATTGCCATTATGACCAAAATTGTACGCTACCAAAGACAACAACTACATACTTAAATACCCCCAAGTTTGCATGTTCGGGCAAGTGTATGTGTGCCTGCATATGTGTGAGCCGCAGTTTGCCTTGTGGACATTTAGGTTTTTATCCATTACTCATTTAATTTAAACCCCACAGCATGGCGGCAACGACTGATGTTGCTTGCATGCGATTTCGTTACCTCAAATATTATTGTTGTTGCTAGCAGTGATTTATTTTTAATTGTTGTCATTATGACCGCCATCAGCCTCATAGCCGTAACAACACGTAGATACGCTGTGATTGGGCAGACAGCGGCACCTACATACATACATACACCGTGTATGTATGAGTGAGTGTGCTAAATAATGGCTAAGATACCTGCCAGTAATGCTTTTCCTTGTCCTCCTCCTGTCCTCCAATTCCGGTTTCACTGTTTCCCTTACTTGACGTTGTCCATGACCGTGACACGTCGCATTAGCACGCCGAGCTCAGCCAAATACAGCCTCCAGCACGTTTGCTTAGCTGAGCTATGTGGCGCTGCCATTAAAGTGTCGTCGTTATGAAATTCAATTTTTTTCCCGTGACTCGCGAAATTATGAAACAATAAGTTCTACTTACTGATCTGTTGGAGCTGTCTTCGCGTTGGCAGGCAAATGGCGTTGCGCTGGAGCTAACTTGATGCCGCTCAGCTCTTGGATTTAGTCCATGGCGCGGTGATTGGCGTGGTGTACGTTTACGGTGATGGCGGTGATGTCCATTCTCATTTACCTGTGTATAAGTACTTGCTTGAAATGAATTTATCACTGCTGGGCATTTGGAACGGAATTTGTTTCGCCATTGATGGGAGGTGTGGAAATTTGGCTGCGCTTGACTTAAGGCTATGTCTGTATATATTTAAAGCTGTAATAAGCGTAAGCCAGGTAAGCAAAATTAATGAATCAATTAGGCTTTTACCAAACCACGAATTTCATGGATAATTTTTGTGTATAAAATATATAAACACATGTACCAATGTGTAGCCAACAGAAATTTTGTCGGCAATGAAGGAGACTCAGAAAGCCTGCGGTGTAATTTTGATAAGGTATTACATGTTTTACAGCAATTAAAGCAGCTTTGCGTAAACAGAGATTATTATTAAAAAAAAAAAAGAATTATAAAAGCGTTTCAGAAGAAGGAAATATGTACTCCTCCGCCTCGGCACAACTCGCTTTTTCTTGAATTGATACTTTCTTACAGCCTCAGCATTGGTCTTCATTTCGGAGAATAAAGATAGTAACTAAAGCTCGCGTGTCATACGAAAATCATTTTTTATATTTTTTTTTTGGAATATTTGGAAAGTTGTATGCAATTTGTGCAGTGAAAAGCCGCCCAAAAAATATGAGCTTGTTAGCACTCTAAAGTTTATAGCATAAGCAGAAAATCAGTTAGAGGTTTTATTGGGTTGGTAGCTGCAAGATCGCATTTAGGGTGTATGAGGGCGTGAGACAAAGGTACTCGGGGGTTTCTAAACATTTCGACTGCAGTGCCTCCAAGCGGGCTAATTTTTTGCAGAAGCATATCGTGATGTGAATACGCATTATGAATTTCAACTCAAGAAGTATTTATGGTAGAGTACTGGAACTTGGTATAAGGAGATATATAAAATCAATTCCTTACTCATCGGAGAGAGCTGCCACCTGTTAAAAAAAATCAAATTCAACTTGAATTAAGGGCATTATTTATTTGAAATTTCTATTACAATGTGGGTGTCAGACGAAAATTAATTTTTCGAAAGCTATATGAAAAATTAAAATATGGATTTATATGAAGGATTCTTAAGAAGCCTTTGTTTTGAACATTTAGATTATTATTGAAGTGTTTATAAGGGGTTTCATCTGCTTCACAAATTAAACCAATTAATTTAAATAAATTCTCTGAAATATGGGTATCAATCGAAATGGGTTTGAAAAGGAGGGTTACCATCTGAAGATTCGGATTTTACTTGAATCACGGATCAGAAAGTGGTTAATAAGGTTGCAGTCAAATGAAAAAGTATTTAAATCTCTTAAATTTGCTCAATTCAAACTATTTAATAATTTGAATGGATTATTACAATGTGGGTGTCGATCGAAATGGTTTTGTAAACGGTTCATTTCAAAACTATATGTAGGAGGGTTGCCAAAGGGAAAAAGATGATTAAAAATGTATCACAAAATATTTTGAAGAGGGCTAAATTTTTTTTTAAATCTTTTTTATTTTGGCTTAGTTTAAGTATGTTGAGTTTTATTGAAATAAATTACACCCAATTTAACACGCAAAAATTTCATATGTGGAATAATAATGTGGGTATCAAATAAAAAAGGCAATTCAGTAGAATTAAAGTAGGTTAAACTTTTTGTTGCAAAAGTACGAATGGGTATGGCAAATATTATTTTAAAATTTTGTCCATGAATATTTTACAAAATTTGCAATATTTAGTTTCAAAAAAAAAAAAAATGTTAAGCATAAATATACACAAGATTATATCCTCTAATTTTATCCGCCTATTTTTATTAGCTTAAGAAAAATTAATAGCGCATTTTTATTTTTTTTTCGTCCTTGTAACCCAAACACTTTTAATGCTTTTAAATTCTACAGAATTTTTTCTTTAATTTGGTAAACATATTTCTATTCTGAATTACACTAATTTTTTTATATAATTTTGTGAATTACTCATATCCTTAAAATTTCTAAGAAAAAGTGAAGAACTATAAACGCACGTTTACTATATATGGCTCATAGTTTCGTGAGTATATACTTGATTGTTTGTTTCGTGTGTTGCACGGTGTAACATATGTAAATTACTTAAGAAAATGCAATAATTTAATGAAACTTAAAAAATTTTAAATTTATTAGCTTTCGCATATTTATAAAGGTGGGTGTAATTGAGTTTAACTAATAAATAAAGAATATTTTTGGACTATAAGTAGTGCCCAATCTGTTTTGCGGCGCTGCAAAACTAAGCGTTTTTTTAAGTAATATGATACTATGAAAGAATATTGACCTCTAATTGGCGCACAACATCACTACATATGTATATGTATGTATATGTGCGTTTCTTGTGGTTTGTTTTCATACAAACCAGCCTACACACATAGCCATATGCACAACGCCACAAAGGACTTTCCCCGTATTGACGTTGGAGCTGTTATTGGAAGCGAATGTTGACCCATTTTTTAATGGCTGAATTTCAATAAACGCTCCTTGCTGTAAGCAAAAATGTAAGAAAAATGATTTAAGAGATTTGTTGCAAAAGAAGAGAAGTAAGTGAGTAAAATGCCGGAGAAGCAAAGAAGGGGAACAAGTGAGAATTGAAATGCAGAGCGCTTACACTCTCCGTATTCAGCGGCCGAGTCGTGCAGGGCGTATGAGTGACTTTTACTCGATGATAGAAACTTTAGTGGCGCCGAAATTTGTTGCTGCCGGTGGCTGCAGTTAGTGCAATGCTGCAAATGCTGTTGGTATGTTGCAATGCCATTTGAGAAAGCAATAGCGCATTTTGTTGTGCGGCTGGTGCATTTATGAATAGTTGTTGCAACATTTAAGTTATGCTTTATTAAATAACTGTTAATTATGTTCATACATATGTATTAACACTATCACAAAAACAAGAACACACAAATGAGATTTACATGCATTCTATGATGCTCGTTAATTAATTAAGGATTATATTTTAATTCAATTAGAGTGCCTCTGGGCTGCTGCTGACGCCAGTGGGGTAATTAATTTTAATGTTCATTATGGTTTCGCGTCGAATATGTATGTATTTGCGTGCGTGCATTTGAGTGTGTGCAAGTGTTTCGTTTATTGTGGTGGTCAATGACATAAATAAAACATTAATTATACACTTTGCATAAATAAATAATTTGTAGATACATACAGGCATAGAGGTATGTATGTGCGTGTGTGTGCGTACATCTGTAGTGGGGCTGTTAGGCGCACTTATGTTATAAATTTGGCTATTTAAGTATGACTTACAAATACATCAATACACGACGAATGGGCTACTAGCTGTGTTCGTGGTGACACTGCCTTCGTGCAATTGAACTCAATTTAGTTAAAACATAATTGCTATAACTCATGTAAATGTTTACCTTCGAAGTGAATATGTGAACATTTATTTCAATGCACATAAACATCCATATGTTTATTTATATGTATGCATACTTGTGTATATGCGCGAACGTATTATCCCATTTCTCAGTATGTATGAATATGCATTAATTTAAATGATTAGATATATGCACATAAGTATACTTATGCTAGAATTTATTGAAACGTTTAATGCCAAATTTAATTATGAAAACCTCGAAATGTTATATGAAGTTGAGTTTGAAGGGGTTGCGTATTTCATAAGGTAAATTGTAATTGGATAGAAGTGCTCATTAGGACGCCTTAGTAGATATTTTGCTGTTTCTTCAAGTGAACAAAAAAAGTATGTTTTTAGGGCAAGGTAACATTTGTTCATTTCCGTCATTAATCTTGAGTTTTTAACCGACTTTAGAAAAAGTTGTCAATTCGATGGAATATATACATTATTTATTAATTAATTTTTTTGTAAGCATGACACGGCACAACTTTGGATCACGTTAACCGATTTCTATAATTTTTTTTTTAAAGGAAAAATGTTACCTCACAGGTATTCCCATACTAATCTGGTTTAAATCCGAACATTGGACCATGAAGGAATTAACGATAACCTTAAATTTTTTTTATGAGAATTGAAGTCGGTTTTTGTTTTTTGCCTAAAAATTACTTATTATTATTTTATTTATTTTTGTCTTTTGCAAGATCTACTACTTACATCAAAGTTTTTATAACGATAGAGTTAAATTTTTTATTAAACTATTAATAACGATCTTATTTATTTTTTATTTAAACAGGAATGCCAGTTTTCACACATTTTTCAATTTATAAACCTTATTCAAAGCTACTTTATTTTTTTTGAATAAGGCTGTAAGACTTTAAAAATAACTTTTTATTCTACCAACTATGACTAATCGTATTAAGTTTTGGTTATTATGTTCATTGAGCATTGTAGTAAAGAGCCATGAAGTTTAAGATCGATGCTTAAAAAAGCAAGAGGGAAAGATTTGGATGTTCAAACTTAAAACCGGCCTACTTTGACACAGTTGCTCATCGTAGCGATAGGCTGAACCAAATTTTTAGTGAAAAAGATATTATCAAAATGACCTCAAAGTAAAAAATATGTTACACACATGTATACATACACTTAGAGGGCAATTCTGGCAACTATCTTTCAACTCACCACAGTCTTTTGTAAGACACTTGTCAATTCCGGCAACTCTCTTGAAAGTCTTTCGAGACATTAATTGAAAGATGTGCTAAAGAAGAGCCCTTAGCGTTATCCTGTTGTCTTTTAGCAATAATTGTTCTAAAAAATAAATTAAATAAAACAAGTATATTTTTTCTTAAAAAATAATATAAAAATTTAAATAAAATTAACTTAAAAAAAGAAAATGAACTTAATAAAAAAGCCAAAGCCAATAATATAAGGTTCTACAGATTACATATATAAAAATGTCTAAAAAATAAAATAAAATTAAATTTAAAGAAAAAAAGAACTAGATTACAAAAAGAAAACAATTAATAAAATAAGTTTCTGAAAATTAAATAACATAAAAAATATATATTTTTATTTAAAAATAGGGTGCTAAAAATTAAATTTAATGTAAACAAGTTTTTAAACAATAAAACTTAAAAATTAAAAGAAAAGTTAATTAAAAAAGGAATAAAATTTAAATTACAAAAAAAAAAATAAAAAAATTACGGAAAATTTAATTAAAAAAGTATGTTTCTTCTTAAACAATATAATTTTAAAATAAAGCAAAATAAAATTAGAAAAGAAAAAAATACATAATACATAATTAAGTTTATAAACTTAAAATAAAATAAAAAATATATAAAATTAAAAATGTATCGATGGATAAGGCGCAATAAATGTGGTTCTAGCAGTTTCCAT
Organism: Rhagoletis zephyria; assembly: GCF_001687245.7. Lineage (NCBI taxonomy): Eukaryota > Metazoa > Arthropoda > Insecta > Diptera > Tephritidae > Rhagoletis > Rhagoletis zephyria. The sequence continues at coordinate 279,981 of NW_016157305.1, forward strand.
TTAAAATATTTATTACCCTCATTACAAATATTCAGAATTATTTAGCAAATCGTACCGATTTCAAATCGTATCATTTTCAGAACAGGTCTGATTAAAAAAAGTCCACAACATTTTTCATTAGGAGCGGCCACAAGCTCAATAAAGTTTTTAAATAAAAAAATTATGTTAAAAGAGATATATGAAAAAAAAATAAAAAAAAATTCGTCTGCCTAATGATCCGCACCTCAGGTCTCTCGAATGACATGCCAGTGCTATGCTCACTCGGTCATTGAGACCGCTTGGATAATGATATACATCCCTGTCAAAAGAACTTTTCAGCACTAAAGTTAGCGAGAGAACTTTTTTTGTAAGACTATCGTATAAGAATAAAGAGCAAGCTCATTTCAACCTCTCCATATTACCTATAATGAACCGAATGGTTCAATGTATAAATAATTTATTATCGAAAAGTTTATATTTTTTTGGCTTCGAACAAATTAGGTTCACCTTAATGTACATATATACGTATATAGACATAGAGCAGGAACTTACAGTTTTACCCCGCCTCCAAACGGAAAAGGTTTTAATGAAAAGCATTTCTCAAGGAAAATATACACTCGGATGTTAGCCATAGAAACAAACTTAATCTAAATGTTGCTCAGACCAGGAGTCGAACCATGAACCTATATACATACATATTACTGGAATAGAATTGTGTAGATACTTCTCTCTTTCCTTTTTTTTCTATATGCCTCTCTTTATTCTTTTCAAAAGAGCCCCAAAACTTAAAACTTGATACATATGCCCTGCAAAAAGTGGGACTAGGTAAAATACTAGCACAGGACCACGCTACCTTTTAACCAACACTAGTAACCAAAATGGTCCAAACATATGGAGAAAATATGGTTACATTAACCTTTCGATGTCATTGGACCTGACCACCTCTGATCCAACGCTGCATAACATCGGACCCCCTAGACAACTACTCCTTTTGGACCATGGCCCATTCGGCACCCGAATCATATTGCCGATTGGCCACGAACAGATGGTGTTAAACACATATATCAGTGTTTTAAGTTTGAAGTAGTCCAGGTCAGCATAAAAAGTTTCTAGTATGCAACCTGGTCCTTTTGCACATAAATACTTTAAAGTACTAGAAAAAAAATATTTTGCGCTTAAACTGATGAAAACGCTTAAATACTAGAAAGGCAAGCAAATATAGAAATTGGTGGAATGTCATATTTTCATAAAATGTAAAAGAACGGCCTTTAAGTTTCAAATCAAAAGTAGCGGTTACTAAAAAAATTATCGTTAAAATTAATCAAACTTTAATTTGGTTTCTTGCAGTCATTAAAGCGTGGTAGTTGCCAGACAGAGAGGAAAATAGTTAAATTGTAAGAAATCAAAATTCTGATTCAAGGCACAATTAACAGATATTGAGAAGAATTTTTTAAACAATATAAAATAAAGGCTGAGAGCCATTCCTACATATTCAACTAAACGAAGATATGCACATACAATTATGAGCCTTTTGACATTTTTTCCTGGAAAACATATAAATGTACATAAATACATATGTACATATCTATTTATGTATGCTTTTATGTAACACGGTAGAATAAATAAAAATGGATCGGAAACTAAGGAAAAAGGTTTTTGCCAAAATTGGACGGTTATTGAGTAATCAGTTTAAAATATGCGGGCAGACATTTTTTCTATTCAGCATAGTCAGCATGGAGCTACATATGTAGGTAAACATGCATTCATATTTATACGGGTATACATACATTTGTTGATACGCATCTGCATAGAATGCGAACGATCCAACGAAACTATCCTGCAGGAAATGCGTCTACTTTGTAGCTAACTATAAACTAACTAGCAGTCGACTAGTGGTAACTATTTATTAACTATTTCCTTTGGTCGTAACTAACTACTTTAGAAAGGCGATGGCCGCAAAATAGAACTAGTTTCCTGTGCATAAGATTTTCATTTGACCAATCATTATTTTGTTACTTATTTATCGATTTTCTTCGTTGGTAGCGTAGTTTTTTTTCTCAAGGAACAGACTTTAACACAAGTGCATATTATTTACACACAAACTGTTATTTTTTGATATTTTTCCCTGTTACAATTTAAATTTTTTGCATTATTCCATCAAAAACACCAAAAATCTGGAATGATTAATTTATTGCTCAGAAACTATCAGCGCTATAGAAAAGTATTATATACACGGTTTATGGATAATTTTATTTCCTATCATTTGCCGTACCTCGTATTACGATTATTTGATTTGTTCGTAAGATATACCTAATTAACTGGAACCACTTTTTTTTTAAGCGGAATAACGGTAAATTGCAAATATCTCGAAAACCTATCCATACAAAAAAAAAATAAAAATTAATTTTACATACAAATTGGATAGTGGCGTCTGGAGAACAAAATCAAAATTAAAATTTGTGATCCAGTGTAATTTTTTTCTGCAGGGTACCTTTATCACATCAGCTTCAAATATCTGTGTGGACGCATTAAAAATTTTCACTACAATCTTTTGTAAGCTGTGATGAATTTGCTAGACTGCCTGGCATGACCAATGTTAGCTATTCTTGTGAGAGGTTTCATGTACATAAATGAAGGTAGATTTGTATTTGTGTATGTATATGTATATATATATGTGTGTGTATTCTATACGTACGCATGCATATGCTTTGTGGCTTTTAAGAGTTTAAGGGATTTTATGTGTGCTTAAAATGCTTTAGTACTCAAGGAATCTCATTAAAATGCACTCAACTTGGTAATTTCCAACAGATCCTTGGATATGTGGAATAATACGCATATGTAAGCACAAATACAAACACACAGGTAGACGCATCTGAATAGGAAGCATTTTTAAACCCGGGAACAATGAAGATTACAAAAAGTCGTTCGCTCCTATTTACGTAGTACATGCATACATACATACACATAGAATTATGTACATATTTACATTAGGGTGGCCTAAAAATACACAGGCATTTTCTTGCTGCCATCGCCTAAGTTACTGAAAATGCAAGATAAGGAGACCCGTATTTTTTTGTTTGGAAATCCGTCTATATTTAACCCTCCCGTCGGGGCTTTGAAGTTTTCCATATGGGAAAAATAAATATTTTTTGATCGATTAAAAAAAATGTATCGTTGTCTGCGAAGGCTATTACCACGCAGCCATATTTCTTCTGCTGCTGGTTTTCTATTTTGACAATTTTAGAATTTTGTGGAAAAACAAAAATAAACAAAAATAACAAATAAAAAATCAAGTCAGCTGTTCTACTGCTACTACCTAATAAATATGCTTTGGCTTGGGTACATAAATATGGGTCTCTTTATTTTCGATATTCTTTAGCCCTGGCGAGTGGCTGAGGAAACAAAATTTGGATCACCCTAATGTGCATATAAATATTAAAGATGGTGTTTCAGTACAAAATATTAATAATATTTTCAACTTGGTTTAACTATATTCACTTCAGAACACTAACGTGCTCTCAATAATGGGTAAGTAAATTTAAAATATACACTAACACATGTGAATATATCAATAATTTACTAACAAATGATAGCAGGAAACAACAGCCTCGAATAGTAAAAATGCATACACACATGTGTACATACATATGTACATGTAAATACACGTAAATAACCGAAGTGATTACATTGCAAATTTTGCAGAAGGGTTGAAATTTGGGAAAAATAAATTCATATAGAAATATACGCATCGCCGAAAAATGCTGAGTAGTCATTTAATCCAAAGATGGAAGTCTTTAATATAACAGGTTGAGGCTTTAAAGGCGACACACACAGTGGTAATCGGCAAAAACAAAAAAAAAAAATGTTTTGAAAAAGGTTCGGCGGTGTGCTTCACATAAAGACATTAAAAAGTAGTTATGCAACTACCAATGTCCACATTTTTATGTATTTTAAGATATTTTGTCACTGTTTGAAAAAAAAACTTTTAAGTACCAGTAGTTAGTAGTTTTTAAACACTGGAATCCTCTTAAATTTACAGAATTTTCTAGTGAAAAATAATAATAAAAACAGACAGGTTCTGCACTTCACTTCCGAGTGAATTTCAACCTCTGGTAATTTGAATTCAAAATAATATATTATAATTTGAGCGTTTTTTCTTTGGATTTGGCTTTCGGAAGATTCTTAAGAGGGAGGGTGGCACCCTTAAAAATTTCCATGCACTCAAAAAAAAAAAAATATGTATATATATATCAAATTTAACTAAAAATAGTTAAAAACGGGGTTTCCAGGTAATAGGTATGTGGTTCGCTAAACTTTTTTGTAAATAATTTTTTTCTGAATCAACACTAACTTTCGAATAAATAAATTATTATATTAAACAATTTGATTTTCGACTTCCAAATTATTAACTACATTAAAAAATTATGGGTTCATAATGCCACTGTTCTCCATTTCTTCATCTTCGATTTCAGAATTTTCTGCGTCTGTTTCAATTCGTCCACAAAATTTTATTCCCTTGGTTTCAGTAATTCGATCACTTCTGATGGAAGCTTTAAGTAAGAAATTCCCGCTGCAACCAGGAAAAAGTTAATTGTGGTCGTCCAGGTTTCGATTTAGTGCAGGCTGGCAGCGTTTCACGTTTTCTTACCGAAGTATAAATTTCATATTCATATTTGAACAAAATATTCGTAACAGCTCTTCTAAAAATGGTTTAAAATTTTCGGATCAATTACTCGCAGCAATATATGAAAATAAATAGCGGCTCTTATGTCAACTTCGTCGTGTTTCTCTCGCTATATATTGAATAACTCTGAATTCCTGAGAATTAAATAAAATTCCAATTCATAACTCCATTAGTTCGTTTTAAGGTCACTTAAATTTTTCAACCGAATTGAAGACGAGTTTACCATAATTTCTTTGTATAATAACACTGTACAGCACTAAAAAAAGTAAGTTCTCCGTTTTTCCGTTTTTCGAAGTTAGCCTCCAAAATCGAGATATGGTCCTTCGAATTTCGAAATTGGACCTTTGGTAAAAAATAATTTTTATTTATTGCATGCTAAAGGCAAAAATAAAGCCTTTTTCTCTTATTTACATTGTATAACTGTTATCTGATTTTGCTGTTTTGCCTTTGAGGAGCTTGGTGGTTTCCTAGCTCTAGTTATGGTAGAGTTTGAGACCCTTGTTCACCTTGTTTAAACGTGCAGGAGTTCTGCTTTAATCGTGCTAAAGTTTTGTTTTTTTATCCATAATTTATCTCACAATTGGTAGTAAAATTGGGCCGCCCGTCCGGATAGATATTTGCTATAGGAAGCATGAGGAAGCCAGAAAAAGCTACCTTGAGTTAATAGACACAAGGAGTTGCTGATCTTTTGGAACTAAAAAGTTTTCGTTACAAAGGCTCGTGATTTAAAAATTTATGCGCTTAATTGGGGCTTTATTATTTATACTCTTACCTTCACTCCTTTCACAAAAACCTCCTGATCTCCGTTACTGAGTAACTCTTACGGTTTGCATGACTTGACTTAATTTCCTTGCCGCGCTGTAAGTGTTTCAACCATATCAAACATTCTGTGCCTACGTGGCGTATGAGTAATAACTGTTTTCCTCAAAAGTCATGAAAGGCCGCTTGCACGCTTGTGAATACGACGCAGGGTTAGAGAGGCAAAGTTGTCGAAGGTGGGAATTGAACAATAAATCTATGCTTTGACTGGTGCGTATGAAATATTGAATGCTTATAGAAAGTCTTATGCACTTAAAGCTGTTCATGTATACATGTGCATGTAATACGGCTTTCCCACGGCACCCCAATTGCGTAGTTCGCTCTCTCAATTCTCGTAATTCGCACTCCAATTACCCTCATTTGTTGGTAATTCAGATCCAAATTAGTGCCGTCTCTAATTTTTATCGGGTATTAATCGAAACTAGCTCAGAAATCCAAACTTGCATTTTTTCGGAGTACGAAAAGTAAAGTTTATCAAAGTATATATCTCGAATGGAATGGAGCGAACAAAGTAAGTAATTCAGGATGCTGTGGGAAAATGGTATAAGTATGTATGCATTTATATAAGTATTCATTCTTCCAATGTCTATATATTTGTATATGCAAGTACTAAAATAGTAAACCGCATAAAAGCTAAGGGCCTGACGCAGTCAGCTCATTTTTCGAAATTACATACATATAAACAATATTATTATTAATAACAATAACAAAAATCTTTCTTTATTGATATTGTGATTTATATTGAAATGTTGGCGGGTGGCCTTCGGCGTTCGCTAGACGGCAGCGGCCAAATTTTGATACAACAATACAAAACATGACCACACAAACACACATACGGCAATGATGATTTACGCATTTTTGGGGCGAATTGCTGACTCAGCCACAAGTAGATATCCGACGAAGAAAATATTTGTATAAAGAAATATGTATTAGCAACGATAGCAACATTTGAAACCGAAACAAAACAGAATATGTATGTATGTAAGTTGACATTGTCGAGGGAAGACGAATGTTAAGAATAACTGCGAAATTAATTACCTTTTTTGTTTATTGAGGTGTGTGTTGGCGGCGGTGGTGGTGGTGGTGTATCTCTATGATTCTAAGGTATCGCAATTCGGCATTGAGAATATTTTATGTCACATATGCATATACATACATTTGTTGAATGCTGATTGCCATTTTTCGATACTAAACAATGCAAGCATTGAATTGCCACACATGTATCAATTGTATTTGTTTTGCACATACTCAGATTTATTACCGCAAGTGTGTAGTGGTGTGCTGCTCGGTCGATGTCGAGGGTGGCATTTGGCGGCAGCAAAATTCGATAAAATAAGGTAAGGATGAAAAACGTAGAATTTAATTTCCGCTCAATTATGTAAAATTCCAATAGGTATTATTATGGCTTTTAAAATTTCGAATTTCGAACGCAATATTTAGTCACGTGAAAGTGTTTTAAACATTAGAAAATAATACAGAAACTCATAACATTGCCGGAGGTATCATATACTATGTATACATACTAGAGGGCTGCATGAATGCATTCAAAACGGCTTTTGAATTATTCATATACAAAACGAATGAATGATTTTGGCTTCAAATTTTTTTGAATTTGAGTGAATAGCTGTTCTGATATTTGTGTCGACATCACAATATTCAAACAAAGTGAAAATAAATTGAGTTGAAATAAATGACAATTTGTTGTATAAATATCCAATACAATGTATGTATGTATGTATTGCTGCGCTCCTATTACATATGAAAAAACTTGTTTGTAAAAAAACTTTTACCGAAATGAGTTTGAATGATTTGAATGTTTTCCATTCATTCATTCACATTCTTCCATTTGAAGGTAGAAAATGTAAAGCAAAAATTTTTTCATGCTCAAAATTTCTTCTTCTTATCTATCGAACATCTTTGTACAGAAAATATCAAAATAAAATACCTCTTTAAAGTAAAATTGTTTTGTGCCGAAAGCCGAACTAGAAACAAAAAATTTATGATATCAATTTCGTGACGAAAATTATATGAATTTTGTTAACTGCGTTGCGCGCTATATGTATATACGTACGCTGATTTTCGGTACGTCCCTAATTTTGGTGGTCGTCATATACATTACACCATTGAATCTTGAACCAAGGTCATAGATATGACTAGAAGCACATGCACACATAGAAACTAACTAAAAATAAAAAAAATAGTAACGCAACAAATGATTCAAAAGTAATTTCACTATTATAGTGAGTTTTCAAAAAGATGGAGGAATTTTACAAGATTGAAAAAGACCGCGTGGAGAGCACTTTCGCACTGATTTTTCAGTTTCTGTAGTTACATTTATATACGCTGACGCTCCTTTTTTACGGGAGATGGCTTAAAAAAGTTGAGGAATTTTCGAATCGCTGGGCCTTCGTTGGTTATAAGCAGGGCCGGCTTTAGGGCGAGACGAGAGGGGCGATTGCCCTGGGTGCTAAATTGAGGGGGGCGCAAAATTCTGGATGGCGTTTAATTTTTCATACATGCTTTTTGGTGTACTTCAGCGCATCTACCTTCTAGCTTGAGCGTCTACCCAGAGATGGACCATTTGCAAAAATCTCACTGTAAAATCATTATGGACAACTCTTAGGGAAAATAGACTGCTTCATTAAATATTAGGTGAAAGAAATTTACGAAGCTCTAGAGAAAAGATTTGCTTTTCCTCTGATTAGAAATATCCTGCAGTCCAACATGAAGCTAAATGCTTGGCTGACAAAATGAGGCAATTTGAATTTCTCATCTCCGTGGTTGTTTATTATGACATCCCGTTCCAGGCCAATCTCCTGGGTAAAACAATGCCCAGTACATCCATCGACAACGCTGCAACTTTTGAGTCTATAATTTGGTACAAGATGCTCATCTCGCAAACGAAAATAGAAGAAGATGTTCGATCACGAAAGTCAAGATTAGTGTGGAATTTTTACACAAAAAGATCAATTTAGAACTAATTTTTCGTTGTTACAGTTGATACTGCCGAGGCTGCTATCAGCGAAGCGTTTGAGTAGTAAAAAAATCATGAAAATCTATAGGATTTTCTGTTTGCTCACAATCCCAAGAGTCCGCAGATGCAACCGAAGACGAAACTTTTATATATAGTCAAAATGTTGAGAGTTGAGCGCAACTCTCAAAGCTGAAGAGTATCCGGACATTAATGGATTGGAGCTTCATGGAGAGTTAAAACAATTACGGCGTATTAAACCTGTAGCAATGAAACGGCCATTGGAGGTTTTAGAATTTCATCAAAAATAATATTTTCCATGCATTTTTTAATGTTTGGGATTCTCTGGGTTTTTTGTTGAATTTGACTGTTGTCAGTAAAGTTGTTCGAAATCGTATTTAAGATCTACTAAGTCCCAAGAAAGATTTCACGCTTTAGCTATCTTATATATCGAAAACGAGAGAGCCTCTCAGATTGACTCAGATTTGCTCAAGCCAAAGTATCTGATAACTGAAAATAAAAGGAAGAAGAAGAAAAAGATAATCTGCGTAAAATGGACGCATGCGTTCGTGGCATATTTTTTTGTTCTTTCGGCAGGGCGCTATTTTGTCATTGCTTTTTCCCTTAATAAATAATTATATATTAGTTGATTCGAAATTAATCAATAAAATACGACAACATGGCTGGTTAATACTCATGCGTCACTTTTACGCATGATTATCTTTTACATACATATGCCAGAATATGATAATCTTTATAGTAACAAATAATTTTAAGCAAAAAACAAAAACGACTTCAATTCTCATCTAAAAATTTAAGAGTACCGGATCTAAACCAAATTAGTATTGGACTACCTCTGAGGTAACACCTTTCAAGAAAAAAAAAAGAATTATAGAAATCGCTTAACATGGTCTAAAGTTATGCGGTAACATATATAACTAAACGAAAAAAAAAATTCCGACGAATTTATAACCTTCTCCTTTTTTGAAGTCAGTTAAAGATTGGAGAGTTTTTCATTTCGACTATTTCTGCGTGCGACAAAAACCAAACATTTTTAAAACACACGAAAAAATCAATATATTCACAAAATTTTTCGCTCTGACGTCAGGATTTTTTTAAAGGACTTTGAAATTTGCAGGATATGATTGAATAAAAAAATTATTTAAAAGACTTGGTGAATTGTAGAATAACAATATGGGTATCAGTTAAAAGGAAAAATACTGTAGAATGAAAAAAATTTAATTTTTTGTTGCACCAGGACGAATAAATGTTGAAAATGTTCTTTTAAAACTTTATCATGGAATATCCTTGGAAATTTCCAATATTTTTTTTTGAAAAAAAAAAATATATATATAGATAAAAAAATTTTACACTTCTCTTAATCAGATATTGATAGTTACAGTATACATAAATGAATGGCACTGAAGATGGCACAACGCCGAAACTGGTTTGTCTCCAACCCAAATTTGACAAGGGATGACGGAAAATCGTTCCACAATACATTATACTCCTACCCTGTCGGAAACACAAACAACCAAAATAAACTTCATGACATTCCTTATTGTTTGAGTTGTTTTTTCGGGTTCACTGAAATACGATTACTTCTTCGGCGGCGGAAAGTAATGAGCCGGAAGTGTGATTCCGCTGCATACATTTAACGGATTGTTGAAGAGTGCTCTCCAAGAGCAGGTGTCAGAGTCGAGTGGCGAATAAAATGACCGTCTCTTGTGATTGCAGCCTTTGGATATTGAGCTTTCCTTGCGTTGCTCTGCAAGCACATTTTTCACTAAGTACACGGAGGCGTGTGGATATCCTGGCTGAACCAATGTGGTTATCTCTCAGTCGATGTTTCGTCCTGGTGTTTATGAATTTCAGTTTTAGTTCACTCGAAAAACTAAATAAGTACATAGATCAATATTTTTATTTGCAATAAATTGAATGTGTAATTAAAATATATGTACATATGTAGGTTTAAGACTATGCATTTAACAATATTTAGATTTGATATATTTTCTACGTTTTGCTCATGTTTTAATAACCTCTTTCTTATTAGCAATGACTATGTTTAATTTATCAATTCATTGCTCTTTGGCATATGTATTTACAATTCAGTTTTAGTGTTATATACACATGAACTTATGTAAATATGTATGTTTGTATATTTGCATATAAATATGTTTCCAAGTAAAAATAGTGCTTTCTGGCTTATTTGCAGTATTTTGCTTTACATACATAAAAATATACACATGAAGACTAACAATAATGAACTTCCTGCATGAAAAATGAAAAGCAGCTAGTGTGGATTAACATTTCAGCACGTCAAGGCAACGAATAAAATCTAAAATATGAAGAAACAAAGCCGAGAATGAAATCAAATTATACGCAAGTATTATTTTCTAACCACTTTAGTTATACGTTCGTTAGGGTGGTCCAAAAAAAGTTTCAATAATGTTAAGCTCTTACCAATTGGCATTTTTCAAAATGGGTCCCAGACTGCGTTTTGTGGGGATTTGGGCGAACTTTAAAAAATAGTTCATGTTAAAAATGTTTAAATTAACTGTTGTTACAGTTATTACTGGAAGCCCCCCAAAGAGAAGCAGAGTTTTCCGATCGAAAAATATTTATTTTCAAAAGTGATTTTTCAAATCAAATTATACGCAAGCATTTTTTTCTAACCGCTTAAGTTAAATGCACATAAGGGTGGTCAAAAAAAAGTTTAAAATATTGAGCGCTCACCCCCTGGGAGTTTTATAAAAAAAGCGAATACTCGTTTTTATTGGTCTCCCCCATTGCATTTCGCGGGGTTTTTGGTTTACTTTAAAAAATAGTTAATATCAGAAATGGTTAAATAAATACTTGTGTGTTTTTACTGGAAGCCTCTTAAAGAGAAATTGAGTTTTCCGATCGAAAAATATAGATTTTCAAGAATCCTATAACATTTCTACGGAAAAGTGCTTTTTTTCACATAAAAGATACAGGGGAAACTTCATGGACTTTGAGGCAGTTCTAGATATATTTTTTAGCCAAAAAAAAACGGGTATTCTTTCTTTCCATTTAGAAAAATTCTAGGCGATTTTCCGGAGCACCCCAATGTACATGCACATGTGCATAACTGCAGTAACTGAATTTGCGAATTGCATCCAGCTGCGTACTTTAATCAACATACATATGTATCAATGCACGTAACTTTAAATTGGTTTAAAAACTTGATTAGAATTTCCTAGCTGCATAGATAAAATTAAATTATTTATGGAGATTTAAAGACAATAGGATTTTCATAGAAATATGTACATCCGAGTAAAAATGTATGTAAATGTATATGTATGTATGTTGTTAAGAACAATTGTACATAGAGAAAAATATGATTACAAAAGATGCAAATGTAAATAGGAAAAACTACTTGATTTTATTTTTACTAATTTAACATAAATTTCCATTGGCTTTGCACACTGGGCCAGACTTCATTCAAAAGTGGCCATAAGTTAAATATTGAATTTGATTCAAACCATTTAATTTTTGATTTATACTTAGATAAACAGAAGTAAAAGAAACTTTATATTAGTCGAAAATAAGAGATTGAATAATTACCAAAAAAGTTGTAATAATAATAATAATAGATTGGCGCTTACACATATGTTAGTGCTTGGCCGAGCTTCTCCTCCGATTTGTGGCGTGCGCCTTGATGTTGTCACACAAAGAGGAGGGACCTACAGTTTAACGCCGACTCCGAACGGCGATTGTATTTTTATGAGAAGCTGTTTTTCATGGCAGAAATACACTCGGAGGTTTGCCATTGCCTACCGAGGGACGACCGCTGTTAAGAAAAAACCTTTTTTCTATTTTTTTTTTCGATGTTGCTTTTACCAGGGGTTGAACCCAGGCGCAGCGGAGTGGAAGCGCGCACTGCTTACCACTACACCACAGCGGTTGTACTGGTTCAAATATTCAGATAACAGAGAAAACTTTCTTCAGTAAATAACTTTTAGATGTGTAATAGCTGTTAAACATTGCTTTAGTTAAATTTTACTGGGCTTAGAGAATTGTTAATCTTAACGATTTACAGATAATCTAGAAATAGCTTAAAAGTAAGTATGAAAAATAATCATGATCCATTTTAAATATATCGTCCGTCATAATGGATCTGCCATTTTTGAATTTTTTAAATTTAATTGTAGATACTAAATCAGTGACTACAGCAACACCTGAGTAAGCTAATCCGATGGATTTCCAAAATATCGTCCGTCGGTTTGCATTTTTCCAATCTGACTACAGATTCGTAATCGTTGACCCCAAAAATCCTCGAAGGTTTGCCAGTTTTAAGCCAAAACGATAAGATTTCGAATTTTGATCAGTTTTGATCGCTTCCTGGCCCACGGTGCATTGCTCGAACATACAAGGCACAAATGTGAGCGAATTCAGGAGTATTGAGTAAGAAATAGGACGAGCTTCAATGACTTAAAAATGGAGAATGAGGGCTGCAGAAAAAGACTGTTTGCAGAAATTCTGCGAAATATTGAAGACAATAAATGAGGTACATGTATAATGGCTCGTCAAGATATTTCCCAAAATCCATTTTGTAATAGGAAGTTTTAGGAAACCAAAGGAGATACACAGTTTACAGGTAGCGCAGATCTCTTTGATAATATCACTCCTCAAAACGTTTAAGGCCAATAAACCGTTCATCACTTATGGTATATGGATCGACTCAATACTCAAGAGCAGAGCAGCTGTGGGTACAGAATGCGTGATTAAGAGAACGACACTATCACGTGGTGCTCGGAGCTCTGCTAACGACCCTTTTGTGGCTTTACAGTAGGGAGAATAGAGATAGTTCTTGTCAACAATTTGTGAGCTGATGGAATCGGCAATGGGTAATACTTTTAAGTGCGATATTCAAAATGGGCTAGGAGCTAGCCTTTCTTGGATTATTTTGACCAAGGCTGGACGGAATTAAGCTGCATCTCTAAACTGAGGTGACCTATTTAAACATAATACTTGCATCGAATTTTGTGCGAAACGCATATCGTTGAGGAAAGGGCGACTATACGTGCAAAATAGCATTCAGAAAAAAAGAGAACTACATTCAAGGCCACTATTCGCGATATCCGACCCATGATAATTTATGGTGCATTAGTTTGGTGAAAAGCACGGCACTAAAAATGATCATGCAGCGCAAGCTTCACTGAGGCACGTTAACACCTCTCTCTGTTAGGTTCTAGAACATAACAATATCGGAGGGAACAAAGTAGCCAGCGGCGATAACTTCCCAATAAGGCTGGTACTTTCCGTATATTCGGTAATCTCGATATCAGTTTCTATGTTCGATCCCAGGTCCGGGCAACATTTAATACACTTTTTTTTTTTTTTTGCTATGAAGAGGCTTCTCATAATATCCATTTGCCGTTCGGAGGTAGCGTAAAACCTAAGTCCTCCCGTTTATGTAACAACATTAAGACGCACAGAACAAATAGAAAGAGAGTTCAGCCAAACAGCATTCATAGCAAAAGTGGAGGCGCAAAAAAAAATATTCATTTTATATAACCGAATAATCAAAAATCCGTATAGAACCCCCAGCCCTACGTACTACTTACCAAGGATTTTTTTCGGGATGGAATTTGTGATCAATCAACGTCTGTAATTTCTGTCTTGCGTTTAGCGTTCGTATAGTTTCTGGCTCTCTGATAAACAAAATTTAGACTGTTGCACTTTCGCCAAAGGTCTGCTAGTTGAGCTTTGTTAAGTTTAGCCAAAAAAGGATTTGCCATGTCTTTGGCACAATGTCCGCCACTACAAATAGTATTTAGCACTTTCTCATGAAGACAGCTTTACCTTTAGTCGATTTTGTTGCAAGCTTAAATAGTTCTAGTTCTTTTTGGCGCAGTTTTCATTTGCTTGCTAAGACGTGCGCCAAGAAATCCTACTGATTACGAACCACTACTATTCTTAATGACTATTACATCCTCACCAGTGTTTAGCAGAGTCACATTCAGCGACGACAGTGCTGCAAGTAGAGCTCGTTTTCTTGCGTTAGTTCTACCAATTATATTTTCAAAGGCCCACGAATTGAAGTCACCAACAAGTGCCATAGTAACGGTGACCATATTTATGAGAGCCGAATACGGGACAAAAAATTATTTTGCAAATTTGTTCCACAACAGCTTACAGATCTTAAAGCCTTCTTCAATGGTTCTAGATGTATTAGCCCTCAAACAGTATCCTTATAGCAACATATCGAATTTGTATGTTAATTTTCTCGGGATTTTTATCCCGTAAAATTTGTTAAAAAAATTCGTTAAATTTTAGTATTTTAGTGCAAATTTAAGTTGCTAATGCTTACCAATAAATTTTAGCAATTTTTTTTTTATTGATGGTGTTACGCATTTTTTTCATACAAAGTAAGTATTTTCGACAATTTTTTTTTTTTATAGGAAGCAAATCAGCAGCACTTTCGACTCGCACTTTGTAATACTCAATTTTAATGAGTTACAAAACTGCAAACGAAATTTTTTTCTAAAGATTCTAATAAAAAAGTTTGAAATTTTGGTGAAACCTTTCATAATTAATATTTATAGCTTTTTGCACAAAGTTGAAAATTTGTTGTTATATGGTTTTTTGTTAGGAAAAGAGCTTAGCTTTCATAAAATAAATAATAAACATTAAATAAACTAAGGAAGAATAGCAAAAACTTACTAAAATGTCGAGTCCTAGTTTCTATTTTTGTCACTGTATGTATTCCTCGCGTCGAATCACAGGCATTGGAGAAAATTAGTATCATATATGTACCAACATCACTTAAAGTCGTTCAGGGGCATGCCATTTTAATGAGCTGTTAAGGCGTCGAAACACCGAATACGAGACAAATACAGGATATTTAAAGAAGTACGGAACATTTGGCGTCCCGTATAAAACAAATAAATTACCAGGACAATGGGCCAGAAAAGAGAATTGTCCCGTATAATGCAGGACAGATGGTCACCGTAGCCTTAGTCGACCACATTCTAGCATCATAGACAAACCTGCCTATTGCCGTTTCGAATTCCCCGTGACTGAAGCTCAGCTGCTAATATATAGCAGTTGTAAGACTTATTCCTTAAAAAACAAACAGCGTCAACCTCTGCTATGAGTAATACATATGAAGGAGCGTTGTCGCTTTCCCCAAAACTGGTTCTTTTGCTACTTTGCATCTGTATCCCTGCCGCATACTTATTTACACTATAGCGATAGTTTTTCTCTGTGTACACTTACATATTCCTTTGCTGAATTGTTAAGCAATTCTCCACTCTTTAATTGAATCAACTATCATACTTTAGTTCGACTACTCTTGCAAGTATTTATACTAATGTGTTCACATTCAATTACAAACACACATATGTATGTATATACATTTGCCTTGGATCTCGTGTGTGTTTGAGTGCCTGCAAACTTAAATGTCAAATGCAGTGTGTAATCAAAGAGAAGAGTTCAAGTCATTTAAGGAAAGCATAAAAAACAAGGAAATATTTTCGGGAAATTGCTATGCAAATATTATTCATTTGTTGGTTGCAAACGAGAGTGAAAAGTGTAAGTTATGCAAATAGTATAGGCAAATGTGTAAATAGTAAATACCAACAGAACAGCTACATATTTCCGTACAAGTATAAATACACATTTATGAACTCAATTAGCTGTTGAAAAGGCATAATTACCGTAAAAGAAGAAAACAAAAGTGTTATTTATTGCTCGTATGAGGATTATAAAAGCATAGATAGACGGCAGCGTTGATCCGGATCAACTCGTTTATTCGGAATTATCTCGGGAATTAACTGCATTTGATCCGGATTAAGTCCTACAGTTAATTCCCAAACTTAGCTCCGATCAAGGGAATATTCGATGACAGCACTGACCAAAACTCAGAGAGCGCAGAATACCGAAAAAGTGCAAAACTAGCATGGACATTTACCTTTTCATCGGTAATGCAGTCACCATATTAAGGGCCGGTTACTCAATGTCTGGTTAACTCTAATCTGCGGCTAAACATCGTTATCGACGTCTTCGACTCCATGCAGACAGCAGGGAGATAAGTGTTAACCAGACATTGGGTAACCGGCCCTAATTCAGATAGGAATCCAATTAAAATTGAATAAGAAGCTATGTGAATTAATCCGGTGACTGCATTACCGACGACAAGGTGGATGTCAATGCTAGCTATCCATTTTCTTTCTGTTCCACGCTTCCTGAGTAAACAAATGCGCAAACAATGCAGCGAGCCACTTCATCCGCGGTAGCTGAGTAGTGATGGCTAGGTACTACAAGCCTGCAGGTCCCAGGTTCGATCATCGGTTGGAGGGATTGCCGAAATTTTATTTATTTTTATTGTTACTTAAATTTTTTTAACTTTGTTTGATTTATATATTTAATTTTACTTTATTTTATTTTCGTTTGTTTTATTTTATTTCACGTTTTTTATTTAATTATTACTTAATTTAAATTTGTAGAGTTTAATTTTATTAAAAAGTCAAAAACAAATGTTTAGTCATTTGTAGCTTCAAAAAAATATAGAAGTTATAATTTAACGAATGAAACAAATTAAATGAATATTCTACTGGCCGTGGGATTCGAACCTACGACCTCGCGACTCGTAAATCCGCATTACTGCTGTCTGTCAAGGCACGATTTTGATCAGATCAATTGCGTCATCAACGTTGCCGTCTGTCTATGCTTTAACTTAACAACAGTTTAATAAGCAATGCATGCCTGAAATTTTGCATACCAATATTTTTGTTACTTAGTCACGCATGAGAAAATGTTAAAGCGGAAATTGTTATCGATTTATCGTTATTAATATTATATTTATTTATATGAATCTAGGTTTGCCCGTGATTAAGGCAAGTTTGACTAAAAGGGAATTTACATGAGGCGATTTTTCAGGCGATTTTTAGTTGAAAGCAACAATTGCCTGGTGTAAACGGCCTTTCAACTAATTGCTTTCAATGAAATTGGTCGGCTGCCAACTTTCGTTCAACTTTTGGTTCAACTGATCCCCTGTGAAAGTTGAATCATGTAAATTCCCTATAATACTGCAGCAGGTCGGTCGCCATTGGCGAGTACTTAAAGCGGCCTAACTTAGAGAGATCCAGGTTTTATGTAAGGCCTGCGACATATTTTAAATCAAAAGAAAAAGCTTTTTCCAACAATTATCATTCATCGGCAGGCAATGGCAAACTTCCGAGTGTATGCACTTCGGTGATGTAAGATATTTCCACGAAAAACGTGTATCATTCGGAACAGATTTTAATCTAAGGATTACACCAATTGTGTGACTTCGAAATTTTCGTTTTCGCATTTGTATTCGTGTTAAATGTATTCGTATTTATGTGACTTTCGCATTAAAACATCTTTTTTAGCTTGTCCATTAAATTGATTTTAAAATCCTTTCGTTTGACACCAATATTGTTGTTAGATTTTATTTAACTTTTTATTTAAATGATTTTAGCTTGCGAGAAAGGTGGCAACTTTCTTCAGAAATTATCCTATATATTAATCTATATGTAGTATATATGTGAAAAATTTCTCTGAAATACGTTTAGCCATTTGAGCGTTAAGCACCCACTGACGGGCTGGACTTTCACATTTGCTTAAGTATAATACGCGTAAATACGAGAAAGTGTTTGAGATTCAGCTGATCCTATGCCATAAGTAAGATGAGAAATGGAGAACCTGAAAGAAAATTAAATATAAACATATTACATTAAATTAAGAAACCTAATAAAAAAATGCCGCTGCGCGACGATTCGAACTTCGGGCCCTACGTATGGGCACGTGCTCCATTTCCATTTGGAACATGCTCAAGTGCTTTGTTTCAAGTTAAAGTTTACTAAAGGCAATATAATCCTCATTAACAAAGATAAATAATGACTACGGTCGTCCCAAGCATTCGTACGCATGAAAGATGCTATATTAAAAAAAAAAAAAAAATTTATATCTATATAGACAACAACCAAAAGTAAACAGTACTTACAGGTATGTACATACAACCAACAACAAACAAGTGCAGTTAACACTAACAACACCAAGATTTGCTACCAAATATGTTAATGTTCGCAGCGTTTTCCACCAGCAATGGCTAAAGAGTAAACGCAGTGGTGGATTTATCGTACAGGCAACATAGGCTGAAGCCTAGGGCGGCAGAATTAAGGGGCGGCAAAATTTAAGACAGCTAAATTAAAAGAAAAAAATTTATTTGGATTCAGCTGCACTTGAAATTGTGTTTGTGTCTGTAAAATATTATTTTTGATGGCATACTGCACCGAAAAGAAGATTTTAAATTATTCTCCTCTGGAACTGTTGAAAATGCTGAGACAGGATAATCTGCAGATCTCTTACCCTAATGTTGAAATTGCGTTGCGGATGTTTGTTTCAATTCCTATTTCCAATTGTAGCGCAGAAAGATCGTTTTCTGTTTTAAAACGCGTGAAAAACTATCTCAGATCTTCATTGAGCGAAAACAAACTGAATGCTCTTGCGTTGCTGACTATAGAGTCAGATTTGTTTCTATCTATCGATTGTGAAGATATTATCCGCGAATTCGCAGCTGAAAAATCAAGACGTAAAGAACTGTGAAAAAGAAGTGTTTGAAAGAGGGTTTTTGTTGAATACCTTATCCATGCTGATGTCGAATTTGTTAATTCCGTTATGTATTTCATTATTAACGAACTATATTGTAATAAAGCACTGACAATAACAATCATATTTGATATATGTTTGTGCGAGATTTACGCATAGATGAATTTCTGCTAATTCGGGGGTTCATTTTGTTCCCCAATAACCAATTTCGATTATGAATAAACACTATTAAAAACATGTATATTTTAGCATTAAAACGTGTATATTTCTTCCTACTGAACTCGAGCGATACAATTATTACGAGCTACTGACTGGACAAAAAAAATGTACGAACATAACCAACGGCTTCTTTCTCAGTTCTCTTTAACAGAATATATAAGCAATCTATTAGCGCATATATGTGCATGTGTGTACATAAGTGTATGTTTAAATAAATATAAATGTGCAGCGGTAAAACATAGAAGCAGTGTTTCCCAAATTTGTCCAATATATATATATATATATTTTTTTTTTTTCGTGAAAAAAGGGCGGCAAGTTATGAATTGCCTAGGGGCGGCAAATATTTAAATCCGCCACTGAGTAAACGAACAGCCGACCTCAAAAGTTGGCGCCAAATGTGCGGCGATGTAAAAAAAAAAGCATCGCGCGATTCAACTTGAGTTTGTTCGTGTGCCGACTGTACGCTTTGGCGGTGGATTTGTGGCGAAACCAGTGGCGGCAGTAAAGATTGTATCTATTTACGTGCGAGTATCAAATTAATATGAGTGCGAATACAAAAATTTTTTCATGCACTTTTTGCATGGCAATTCTTTTTTTACCACGCTTTTGTTGCATGTTGCACGCTGGTAAACAAGAAAGGCAAAACACCAAAAAAGAAATGAGAGTGCGCAACATCCGCGCAGCTGGAATGGCAGCTGCAAAAATGCTAACAGATTGCAAATGTGCTTTTTATCAACGCGCGGACAGGCAAACTAACAAGTGGAAGGATGGAAATTGGAAACCGTATTGTGGGTATAAGAAGTTGCAAAACAGAAAAACAATATTTACAGTTTGTGCAGCGTTTTTGCGGATGCAACTTGATGGAAAGAGTATTGCAAGCAAACAAATTCAATATCAATGTACATATGATGCGGCGACGGCGACGGCGAACAGTGTTTTGTGTTTGGGTTAAACCATTGAGGAGGTATACCTACCGAATAGTAAAGAAAATATTTGGCATAGTTTGCGGCGCTTTAATGATAGTAATGTCCTGAAAGTTTAGGATTTTTTTTTGGAAATTTAAATTTTATTGCTTATTCCGAAAGAATACCCTGCAGTAAAATAGTTTGTTCGGACAGGTTTTTGGTTGAGACGACAAATTCGTACACGCGTTAACAGAACGCACATTTTACTGTGGATTTCAGCAGATTTCAATACTTTACGCCTTCCTTGGTATCAGAAAGTCCTCTTTCCAAGTATGAAAAAGAGAGGCTGATATTGTCTTCGGCCGTCAGGGCTGGGAACTTTTCAAAGAAATACAAAAGATTGGTCGGGGAGTTTATTTGTTTTATTTTTGTTGTATCCATTCAATTAAATGACCAAATTAACTTTATTGAATTATGCACACATGTACATAAACATCTACAGTTTTCAGGCCACATTAATCAATAAGAAAGAGATGAAATGAAAAAGCGAAGAATTTCTTATAAATCTCTAAAGCGATTTCTGATTTTAGACAGCTTCGTAGTGCTTAATGAAAAACCGATCATTGCACTTTTTTTATGTAAGAGTAATACTGTGCAATATGACGAACGACGGCAGAACATAAAAAAAAAAACAAAAAAAAAACAAATCAGTAGCAGAAACCGACCGAAAAAAGAAATAGTAGCCGGCAATCTGGTAAACCAGAAAAAACAATGAAGGGTACTCCAATCATCACAGGTGTACATACATATATGAGTATGCAGCGCATATCCTGTTTGTTGCAGCATTTGCATTTCATAAAACATCAATGTTATTTGCAATCTGTTGCTACACAAAATCGGTAACTAAAGTGTGCATAGATGAGCGCAAATAGCAAATACATAGACAAGAGAAAAGCAGAAAAGTGAATAAAAAACGGCCATACGCTGAGTTTGCTGCATATAGGTAAGTGAGGGTGGTCCAAAAAGTAAAGTCGGGTTTTTAATGTATGTAGGTACTCACTCCTAGGATTGTTCATTGCGGAAAATAATTTGATAGTAAAAACAAATATTTTAAAAGCAAGCTTTCTAAATATGAACGAAATCGGACCATAAATACTGGTTTACCTAATATAGCGACTCGTACGCCACCTAGCGGCAAATTTTTTAAGTAAAGTTGTTTCTTTTCATGTAGTTAATATACTTTCTAAATATGAACAGAATCTGACTATAACTACGGGTTTTTAGATATCTCAGCTCCCGCGCCACCTATCGGATTAACTCATCTTTCGTATTACATTGTCATCGAGTTCTGAAGCAACTGTGAAGTTTCAAATCTCTAGGACATCGGGAAGTTGGTCAAACAATTTTTCGTAAAAGCGGCACAGAAACCTTTGAAAATCTATATTTTCAATCGGAAAACTCTGTTTCTCTTCAGGAGACTTCCAAAAATAATAAACAATTATTTATTTAATAATTTGTTAATATTAAATATTTGTGGTATGTTCCCCAAAAATCCCAAAATATGTAGTGGGGACTCATAAAAATCAATAGTATTAAAAAATTTTAAAATAAATAATTGTTATTGAAAGTTTCTTAAAAAGAAAAGCAGTTCACTTTTTCTACGAAAAACGGGTTTTTTACCATATAAAAGACATGCAAAATTTTGAGCGCTTTGAGCGACCTCTAACCATTTTCTGCTTTCAAAATAAAATAAAAACAGGGATTAATTTTTTTCTGTAAAGAAAACTCCTAAGGGTGGGAGCATTGAAATTCCGACTTATCTCTAACATCAAGTTTTGGACCACCCTAACTTACATATGTACATACATTACATACATATGTACATACATTAGACCGTAACGAAAAAATTTTGGCCGACCGCTTGGTTTAGCCAAAACCAAATTTTTTTTCGAAGTTGCCTTGTGAAAACGCCTTTTATTCAGGGGTGTACGGCGAACTGTTTTTTTTTCTTTTGAGAGGGCTCGGTCTAATGTTCACTTCTACATACATACTATGCATGTATGCGCGTTAATCCAGAATCCACTTCCAGGACCATCAGTATCAATGCGGCTTTGAGTGTAAACGCAAATACGTGCGCATAAACATATTCATACATACATACATACATACATATGTAGGTATGCATGTAACTATGCAACATACGCACGTAAAAGAGCGCAAACTTTGCGCTGCACGTAACCAATTCAATCTCCTCACTTTGCTTAACAGCCATTTTCTTTTGCTTTTACTTATTTGCCTATTTTCTACTCGCCTGGTGTTTTGCTATCGTGTTTTTTTTTTTTGCTCGTATTTGCTGCCGACGCTTAGCGTTAATGGTCACATGCACTTCATTCATATTGCTTACAAATGTAGCGCCAGCGATTGATGTTGCAAAAGGGGGGTGCGCGGCGTAAGTGGCAACCCAAGAGCTAGCAAATAAAGGAATCTTTGCCGTTGGCTGGCACTTGAAAAGTTATGGTGGCAAATACACACCCACACACCTAAAAATATGTGCCAACTAACACTTTGAAAACAACAACAATGCGCTCGCTAAATGTCTTCTGCAATTTGAGTCAACGGCAATAGCAGCAAAATAGCAACTCCTTCGTAATACCTGCAACCTTTCGGGCCATTACCGCGACGCCACGTCAAATGAATATTAACGACACAACTACAAATACCACAACAACATAAATAACAGCACAAAACAACGACGGCAAAGGCAATGGCAACGAACAAGGCATTCCAGTGCATTGCGCAACGTGCAGCGCCCAAAAATTTTATAGTTACAGCAGCTTCTGCATTTTCTCAGTGCACTCACTTCCGGCAAAGCGCATCACATCGCAACGCGACTCAATGTTGCTTTATGTAGCTGACAGCGGCAAAGTGTGCTAAGCTTTGGCGTGATTACCAACAACTTTCACTAACAGCCCAGCCCGCCCGCCCATTTGTGCTGTCATTGCGCTCACCGCTGTTTTCTTTTCCAATTTCGCTGTCTGTCCAAAACTTGAGAACATAAAACAAACATTGACACTGGCTGGCCGCCTCTTGCCGCCAACGTCGTGCATCGTTAAACTTCCACCAAACTAGTAAAGTTAAGCACACCACTTCACTTACTCCCACTCTTACGGACCCTGCCCAGTGCATCGCTTTGCAGCACTTAAGCATTGCTGAAATTCACACCGCTTCAAGTTGCAGCCGCACAGGCGCAAGTGAGTGGAAAGACGGTAAAAGCTTGAAGGGGTTTAAGTGCGCGCAAGCAGCAGCCAAGAGTCTGTACGGCAACAACAATAGATTTCGCTACAGTGGTGCAGTTGGATTTGAAAATCCCCACGCGTCTCTATTACCATTGATCATTGTGATGAACCGCAGCGAACTTTTGGAGGCACAGCACATAGTGGTGCAACTAGAGAAAGATAAAATGAAGAAAGGAAGCAAACAAAAAAAATGAAGAACAGCTAGTAAGAAATTGCAGTTGGTCTAAATAGTATATAAATAAAAATGATTCCAAGCGAACTTTCTTTGTTTTCTTCCTTGTAGCTACGCGCGCAGTGTAGAAGAGCAAGTCTAACTTCGTAGCACTGTGGTGTGGGCATACGCAAGAAACAGCTCGCAAAAGTCTGACTGTTCATAGTAAGATAAATGCGTAGGTCGTACATTTTTAAGGCTGTTGTTGCATTTAAAAAGTTTCAGTTGGCGATCGGTATCGGTCGATTTTGGTTAATTTATGAGCGTGGTTAAAGTAGAAGACTAAGAATTTATTTAGCTGTTTGGATAAGGTTACGAAAATTATTTATGATGAAAGTTTTAGTCTTGACTAGAGCGTTCGCCGAGAAAATAAAACGGAACAACTAATAAAAGAAATAGGCTGCAAGAAAATAGGAAATGATCCCACCGATGAATACCAAGTGGCAATAAAAAGCGCGATAAAAAGGGCGACAACGATAATAAAAGAGAATGAAGAAGGGAGACTAACAGCAAAGGATCCTTCGGCCCCTCCAATGATTTCATTACGTAAGTACATAAACCAGGTAACTCTATGAGACCGATTATAAACTACAGATCGGCTCCGGCATACAAACTTTCGAAATACCTGAAGACCGTACTAAAGAACAACCTAGAGCTACACAATAAATATACAGTCACAAACACAGCAGAGCTTATAGAAAAGATGACACCTCTACATATCACTCATAATACTAAATTGGTATCATATGACATATAGGATCTTTACCCGTCAATACTTTATTTAGAATATTACACGGCAAAATAGAAAAGAAAATCGCAAAAGAAATTATCAATACCTTGAAGAGTACGATAAACCAAAATTATTTCCGATTTAAAACAAAATTTACAGATAACTAAATGGACCAGGAATGGGTAGCCCAACATCGGCTATATTCATGGAGAAGCTTAGAGGAGAAATATATAGAGCATCTCACACCACAATTTAGGGGTCAACTTCTTTGCTAGATATGTGGAAGACATAATATGTATAATAACGGGGGACAGAGAGGAGCAGATATTGGACTACCTCTATGAACAACACCAAAATATTGTATTCACGATGGATAAGGAAGAGAAAGGAAAACTCAACTATTTGGATCTTACCGATTAAAATAAACAAGACCACCAACAGACTGGAATACGAGATATACAGAAAGCCCACAGCCACCGACACAGTAATACATGAAACCTCTAATCACCCACAACAACACAAAAACGCAGCATTTAAACAATTATTAACTAGACTTGAGCGAACCCCATTAACTAAGGAAGAATACAGGAGAGAGCTGGACACAATATATGCTATTGCCAAAAACAATGGATACAAAGAAGACCTGGTGGACAAAATTAGAAAGGACTCGAAACGAAAAAGTAGGAACAAGAAAGAAAACAACGATACAGTTTGGGCAGTGTTAACTTACACGGGTAAAATGACAGGCAAACTGGCCAGGGTTTTCCAAAAACTCAACATTCTCACAACGTCGAAAGATTACTGAACAACAGCACAAACGAAGAGGACTCTCTGGATAAGTAGGGTGTATACAAATTAGCGTGTGAATGCAACTGTAGCTACATAAGGCAAACAGGCCGTAAGTTTAAAACAAGATTTCTCGCACATATAAGATACAATAAGAGGACACAAACACCAAGCGTCACACCAGAATCAAACTTCGCAAATGATATGTTCGAAAATAAATGTACACCAATGAAAATTAATAAGGCAGCTAAACTCCTTCACGTACAGTGTAAAGGACGGCGTTTAAACATATTGGAGAACATGGAGATATACAAGCCGAAAACATTTCAAGGGAGTATTATAAACGAACAAACAAACACCGTATCGGATGTAAACCTAAAAACGCCAACGCGAAGATACAGACCCACGCCGCTGAAACCAAGAAAATGAAAATAGCGAATTTCTATCTGCCGGCAAATACAAGCAACCTAAAACCAACTACCTGCTAAAAAAGGAACTTAAAGTGACGCAATAACGAAATGCAAGAAATTAAAAATAACGCATTTCTACCCGTCGGCGAATACAAGCAACCAAAAAGCACCTACCTGCGAGATAATAAAATGAATGAATAGTTAAAACAGATAGTAACACGAATACATAACACCAGATGGAAACGCGAACTGAAGTGGTTAAGTATATAAGGGTTTCAGTGCAAAATGAAAACGGGAAATAACAGGAAAATATATTCTATTTTTGGAACAGTTCTGCAGAGTGTTTTTTTGTAGAAAAGAAAGATATCCTCGAAGAAGCAGGGTAAAAGAAGAAAGCAAATAGACAAGCAACATGAGTTGACGGGGTGTGCTTGGCTTCGTGGTTAGGGTGTTGGCAGGCGTTGAAGCCTAGTAAGACATCTAATAAAATGAATATAAGCGAATGCGTGATTGCTGCATGTGATGTATCCTTCGCACGCTGACTCTTTTTGCACCGAAGTGCAGTGAGTATGGGTGGACTTACTATAGCATGAGGTTCTGTTGCGGCCATTCCATCCCCTTCCTTGAATACCAGGTCGTCGAATATCCCACGGACATGGCGATACCTAAAAAAAAAAAAAAAAAATATTAATAAGTGCGCCTGGGACACACTGGAGAAGTGAACTTTACTTTACAAATCTAGTTTTGTTTATAACCAACATATAAGTTTATATTTTTTGTCTTTTTTCTGTCTAGATCTCGACCTATACCCTGTTCGTTCTAATTATGTACATTTATGTTAATCTGTTTTTTATCTGTATACTATACCGATAACGAAATCGATAGTAACATCCATCAAAATATCGATAACAAAGCCGATAAAAATATCGATAACAAAGCAGATAAAAATATCGATAACAAAATCGATTGTTATATCAATAAGTTCCAAAAATATCGATAGCAAAATCGATAACAAAATCTATAAAAATTTCGATAACAAAATCGATAAATATTTCGATAACAAAACCAATAAAAATATCGATTATTATATCGATGAGTACGGAGAATCCTTAAAATCTTTTAAATCCCTAAGTAGTTCCCAGATTGAGTCTCTGTGCTTTTTTTAATTAATACAGGAAGCACTTGTTTCAGCCCCAAGCATTTCCGTGTGCAACTTCTGTGCGCAACTTCCGTGTGCAATTTGCCAATTTACTCCTAACTAACCAATCGCCGCTAAAGAAGTTCAAGCATCTTCTGACAAGCATCAAGTTCAACCATCTTCTAACAAATCAGATAATACCGCCACGCTAAGGTCAGTGTAACCGGACCGGTACGGCGGCTAGAGTTCTATTGCCAGTCAAGGCTACCGTGAAAAACTCCAAAAATCTATTCAATAATGGCAGCGGATGTAGAGCAGTATAACTAGTACAAATAGCTTGATATGTCCTGAAGGAACGTACGACAGAAAGTGAAAGTGCCACACTACACTGATAGATCCAAGTTGGATCTGAAGGTTGGAAGTGGAGTATACTCGCAAGAACTCTAATTTAGCCTCGTTTTTCGTCTATCAGATCTGGGAAGCGTTTAACTCAAAGCTATCAATGAAGTTGAAAGGTAGCTGATTGATTCTCCTACTAATTTGCAAACTCTAATTATATATATTTTTTGGTACGAGCACTTATTCAAGACAAATCTACATGCATGTTTCATATAAGTAATGAATACATAAACTAAATTGGCTTGCAAGGAGTTACATCACTTATGTTGTATTCTTGGAAGGCCATTAACACATACCGGGAAACTATTTCGTAGCAAGGAAACGGACCTTCTCGAATGCAACAACTGATGCGCGTGATGCTATAATGTCGCTACCTTCTTGTGAACTCTGGCTGGAGAATAACAATAGCGAACGGGAAGACACAAAATGGTCTGGAGAGCCCGGGTGCAGGATAGCAAGGTGTCTCTGGCCTAAGTTGGATAAGCGTAGATCTCGGCCCTCCTCTGCTTCGACATGTATTTACGAGTCCTTACAGGGCACTCTCTCATGAGTACCGATTACTGTCCCAATTGCTGTAATGTGTAGGATATCGTAAGTGTGGGACATTACCTACAGCACTCTACCGCTTTGGCGAGGGTCCGTCGGCGCTCGTTCATTCACTATTCTTTCTAATTCTAATGTCTGTTTGAACTGGAAGCAGAAATATGTACCATGTTTAACTTTTACGCTTTATTAGAGCTACAATGCGATGACATTTATTTGCTAACAGAAGGTATGCAAGGAGTCCCTAACATGACTTCACAATAGACCCACGGTGGCCTAAGTGTTCTTTTTTCCTGTGCGGGACTCAATTTTAATAAAAATATGCCCAGATTGTTATTTCGCAAAGGTTGTTGGAAAAAGCCTTCCAAACAGTGTTTTTTCATGCATTGTGAATTAACGCAGTAGGAGAAGAGCGCTTGAATTTCCATCTGATTATCTGAGAAAATGTTCATCTGCGGTTGCGAGAGCAAATGGTCTTTAATGCATTGCCCCGATTTCTTAATCGGAAACGTTTCCAGCTGGAAAGGCTTGCGTTGTCCGAAAGCCGAAAGGATAGCTTTAGTTACTCAATGGAAATGCCTATTCATAATCGTGGGTTTTTGAGACCTAGAACAGTTCTAAGATTTTTTAAAACTCTGTGCAATAGGCCCAGTTCTGTTCCATTGAATTTATACNCTCGTCTCACTTTTTTGTATTTTTCACTTGGTTGCTGAAGTAATGAAGAATTGAAAATTCATAAGGGAAAATCATAGTTTTCTTATTTTTTATTTTAATATCTTAAAAACGTGTAGACTTATTGAAAAATGATAAATGAACGTGAGGTTCTAAATTTAATAGCCCTTAATTTGATATATCGTCATGTTTATAACAATAACGCATTCCATAGATATTACAAGCCAAAGTTTCATTTTCAAAATTCATACACTTTGATTCAATTGCGCGGGCTAAAGATAAGTTTTAAATTAATCTTTCGTGGCCAATAACAATTGGCTGAGACCTAAGACATCATAATATTACTATTACAATGCGGTCAAATGACTTTTATTTTCCCCCAAACAAAATCGATCCAGCCTAATGTATACGTATAGGCACATATTTCTAAGCCGAAGAAGAGTTCATATTATATTATTCCGCAGTAAAATATATGCTATGATTCCCATTCATATTTTGTACCTTAAATTTTGTCAAATCTCCCATGGTCAGCAGCAGTGCATTCGATCTCTCATTTACTTAGTTTAGTCCGAATCCTTTGCTGCTTACGGCTTTGATTTCTTATTCAGTTTGTTTGCTCAGATGTACAAATACAGTTCGAGATGCATAAATATTCCAATTAAAATATAACTTGAGGATATTGTCGTTTAATGTTAGTGTGAATATTGCATATTTTAAATTGTAGGATAATACCTTGGAGGTGTGTCTGCAGCACTGCAAATGGGCGTAATATAAGGAAAGCAAACAAAAACAAACGATGAGCATGTGTGGAAGTTTATAAATTGCATACATACATATGTATGCATATATTTATGCAAATATGTAAATATGTATGTATGTAAATATGTACTATCTAGAGTAGTATGTATTAGTTTTACCATCAGACTAAATATGCCGCTTATTTGTGATACTGATGCATGCATACGCACATATACATACATACATATTGGTATGCATACGCCCAAATGTATATGGAGCTTGTACGACGTATTGAATCGCAAAATATGATTCTCTATTGAAAATGCTGATATGACCCAAGTAAAATGAAAAATATTAGCTTTATTCTTCTCTATGATGCAATAATAATAGGTTTTGTTTTGGAAGCTTAGGAAGCACGAGAGAAAGGGAAAGAAAAGAAAGAAAAGAGGAGGCCGTTTGACGAAATACTAATCTTCTTCGTATCAAAGAAATTAAAGTTTGTGAAAAGCTAAGATCTTTGATTTGAATAGGGATGCCAACTGCTTGAAAACCGTTAAACACCGTCAAAGTTAAATTAAAAACATAAGAATTCACGGCGTATGTTTTTAATGCAACGAACGGTAAGGATATTATAATTTTTTATTCAGGTGGAAACTCTATTCTGAAAGCCAAGACTTTTTATTTGGCACTTAATTTTTGAATACTGAAAGAACTTTAGAAACATGATATCATTAATAAAAAGTGCCTTCGCGAATTATATATAGGGAACTAATTGTTAAATAGTTGGCAACCCTAATCAAAATTAAAGGCTTATTTCACATCCGGGGACCGTACCCTTTTATATGGTACCTAATTTTTTAATCCAGCGATCTTATAATTTTTAAATAGGTGGCAACCCTACTCAAGAAATTATACATTATTTTACATCTAAATCCAAGCCCTTTCATTTGACACCCCAGTTTTGCAAATTGAAAGAATTGTTAAAATCTGATGTCAATCTGAACAAAAAATGCCTTCGTGAGCTAATTTTTAAATGGGTGGCAACCCTACTAAAAATAAAGGTTTATTGCACATCCGGAGACCATCTAAGTAAATATGTAAGGAAGGAGGATAAGCTAAATGATATATACATATTCAGTCCTTGTTAAATAAATGTATACTAATTTTATACACACGATTTTTAAAAATTTTTAAAGGTTCGATATATGAGATTTTGACAAAGTAATAATTTCAAAATTGTGTGAAACTTAGGCCCATTTTCAGATGGCCTATTTAATTTGAGATCGGTTGTTTTATAAATCTTGCCAAAGAACAATTAGCTGTTCTGTACAAACAACAAACAAATAAATGCAACAACAATTTCAATGAGCAAGCAACTTGTTGGCATATTAAATTAAATTAAAATCCAACGAAAGTTAAATGGCATTTACATAAAAAACAATCAAAAATTAAACTTAAGTGCCGTTTGAATATTCATTTGACAATTAGCCCTTAAAAATAATTGCTCAAATAGCCAAATTGGAGTTTCCTAAGGGAGCTTTTGATGGCGATTAGAGCGAGACGAACGCTGTACCAGTAGCTATATTTCCGGATGCGATTTTCGGGTTGGGTATATGTTTATTTGATGTTTTTAAAACTTTGGTTTTAAGTGTTGTATCCGGTTTTCTTTTTTCCCTTTGAAAACTGTTCTACTTTGTGAGATAAGCCAACTTTCTGCTTTACATCAGTTCTTTAAACTTCCAGCCGTTTATATGTAAATATGCTATGCGCCTATTAGCCAAGTTAAATTTTTGTAATTTTTAAAATTCAGAAAAATTGGTGTTTGGTTGAATTAATAAATTATTATAATAAGCCTCAATCCATATCAAATAATGGAAAGTAGTATCCGGTATACATAAACCACTTCGGTGTCCTCTCATCAAAGTATGAAAAACCAAAAATTATCATATTCGAGAAGCCAAAATCGACTCGTAGTATTACCTTATTGCATCCATGATGTGAATGCGTATCTGAGTAATAAAAAATATTCATCAGGTATCGCAAAGCAAGACCGCAAACTCCAATCGCCTGGGCATAAGCGAGATATGATTTTATAATTTCTAAATCTCTTCGTACCACTTGGAAACATGTGGTTGGTAACTATCGCTACGCAAAATGAGCTTATATTAACTATTATGAAGAGTGCTGGTAGCTGCTGCAGAGACGTACGCAGCATACAAAGCCACCCCGCAGCCAATCATTATATGAAATATTGAAGTATGGGTCTAAAACAGAGGAGAATTAAAAATATTTAGTTTGAGGGTGCCCAACTGTTTAAAAAGTTAAACTCAAATTATTTAATAAGCCAAATGAATTATTAAAGTATGGGTGTAAATTGCAATGAGTTAAAAATTTTTTCTTTAAATTTATTTAGGAGGGTTGCCATATGTTTTAGAAATTAAATTCAACTTGAATTAAGGGAATTACAATTTACAATTTAAATATATATCGCAATATGTGTTTCCATCGAAAAACGTTTAACAAGGTTTTGGTTTTAAAATATTTTGAATAGCGTTACCACCTGTTTTAAAATTAGAATTTTATTAGAGTATACATAAGTTAAATTAAATATTAAAGTATGCCGTGAAACGAAGTTGGTAACATAAAACTAGTTTGAGTATTAATAATATTAAAAAGTGTTGCCACCTGTTTAAAAAGGTAAACTCAAATTATTTAGTAAGTTAAAGCAATTATTAAAAATGTGGGTATCAAATGAAATGGGGTTAAACAAAGCTTTATTTCTGAACTGTATTTAGGAAATAAAAATGAATCCAAGTAGAGATACACGGCATGGCATATATCTATTTATAAGCTGATGGTACATATGTTTGAAGTTAATGTGGATCTGCTTTTCTATTGCTAAATAATTATTAATATTTGTTAATTCGTATTGATTTATTAATTTCAATTCAATAAAATCAAAACGAATATTTCATGTGCCGTTTTTAACTTGTGTGTGATCTTAATAACATTACGTATTCTACGCTAAAGTTCAGCGGCTGTGGCTCCGACGCAGCGCTTGACTGATCCTTTTTAAATTTAGTTTATATGTGCATACAGTTACATAGGTAAATATGCAAACAGTTCAAATAAAAGCTTAATTCAAGCGCTATTTTCAAATGAATATACAAAATGCTATGTATGTATGTATGTGTGTACATATATCTGGTAAATTTTTTGCCCTTGCGTATTCAAAGTGGCTTCCCTATGATTCTCCATAAATTTATGTCTTCCGAATTTGTTTATAATTGCTTTTAATTACGACAAAAATTTATTCAAAAACCAAAGTAAAGAGTAGCCAGCTGGACCGGTGGGCTAGCAGCAATCCTGAAGATCTGAGAGTGATTGCATAGCAAAAATGTATATTCATGGCATGAAGTTTACTTAGCAAATCAACACTTTCTTCCTAAGCATTAAAAATTACTCATTCAGAAAATAAAGACACACACACACACATATTTGCATGCAGATATATGTATACATATTTGAATAAGCACAAACGCCTGGAAAATCTTTACAGATCGTATGCGTGCCGCTTGCGTAGGTCAAGAAGATGACAGGTTGACAGGCTCACAGTCAGATGTCCTGTCAAGCCGAGACCAATGTGAAATGGACAATTTGAATTGCTCGGCTGGTGTTTGTGGCAGACTCATTGCGTTTGCTCACTTTTAGTTTCGGCTTAGTTGAGAAATGCAGCAAAAAAACCTTTTTGAAAGAAGCACATGCGAGCCTTGCGAGTTGTACATAATATACACATTCATATGTATTTATGCAGTACATGAACAAAAATTACTTGGCAAGACAGTGGCAGGCAGCATGAAAAGTTTGAAGGGAGCGGATGGACGTGGGCAATTTACATAACAAACGGAGCGGTTCGGGTAAAAACAGCAACATCAACAATAACAAAAAAAAAACATTACATAAAGTCAGCAATATTAACAAAAACAACAGAAAAAACTGTACAAGTAGCATAGCTGCCAACACACACACACACACACACACACACTTTGGCCTGAGTTTGTATCCTGCAACTGCAGAAGATTATTTTTGGCCTTTTAAATAAAGAGCAAATAAATCAGAAATTTCATTTCATTAAATGAAACACGCCAACGCTTGTTTGTGCAAACATTCCTTTCCTTGGCTGGGCATTGCAATGTCGAGAAGCGCGCTGCTGCATTCTTCTCATTCGGTACTTTGTATTTGTATGTATGTAGCTGGCAATGGTAGATGTGCATTAGGGTTATGTTTTTTTTAACACTTTTTTTTAAATTTTGATTTGCCTGTGCTGGCATTTAATGAACTTTTGTCCATATATTACTTTTTTGGTGATATCTTTGTTAGTTCGTGAAAATACCTCCCGCGCACACTATCATTTCATTTACAAGGCTGTTGCATGGCAAAGCCCCATACCTAGTATAAAAATTCGACCGAAATTCCTATTTGCCTACCAAGTTTTGATTAAAAAACGATGTGTATCAGCACTAAATCCACGAATCTATTTTACTTTAATTAAACCATAAAACATTTGAAAAGAAAACATGTTTGAATATTAATTTTCTCCACTTAGAAACTGATAATAAATTCCGCTATGCGCGGGAGTTTCTTTATAATTTATCAAAATTGTTGTTATTTTTTGGCAATTTATACAAAAGTTCATCGTTTGCCACCACAGGCATTTAAATCTAAAAAAAAAAATCATAACCCTAATGTGCATGTCGAAAGTGAGTTTGCCGCCATGGCGTATGAGTGATATCAGCGCAGTGCTTTACAGTTTACCAAGACTGAGAACGAGTTTTACATTTCAATTTTTTTGCTTGTTTGTTGCAATGCAAAAAATGCACTGGAATTCACAGAAAGCTCTTGGCTTCAATTCGCAAATTTCATATTTATCTCAATCTGTGTTATTAGCTGAGATTGCATGACTTGGCCTTTTAATCAATGGAAATGAATGCAATATGATAAGTTGTTATTTTGTGAATTGCTGTGAGTTGTCGCGCTTTGTTGTTTTTTATTAAATTCGGTAACGAGTTTTCATGTCACTGAGTAAAAAAACGTAAGTCAGCGAAAAGAGAGGAAAATTGAAATGGCTGAGAAGTAAGAATTGATTGAAATTAAACTCTATATATTTCGTACAAGTATTTATCTATACTAACTAGTATATATGTAAAATCAATTATATTTTATTACCCATTTACCAGTGGCATAAATGTACTATCTCATAAAATTCCAAATAACGAATAAGTTTTTACTTACCTAGAATGGTTATTTCGAGTCTATACTACCATAAAATTGTAGCAGACCGATGTCTGTACATAATAGATATTAAAGAAAAATTGATGTGGGGATTTATTAGAGCAATAGAAGCCAAATCAACAAAGTTTTGAATTTTTGTCGTCTGTGTTTCTGTATATTTGTACGCGCATCACTCGAAAACTAATGCATGGAATTGAACACAGTTTTCAAAGATGTATTTCTAGAGGATTCAAGTCAAAGAAAAAAGAGAGAGTTGCCACCTGTCGAATTTCTTAAAAAGAATTCTGGTATGTAGTTTTATAGCTCATCAAAAATTTTTGGTTTGATGCAATTTTTTCCATATAAAAAATTTTCAGAAATCAACGCGAATTTTTAGACATTTGAAATTTGCACATTATTATACTAAAATTTAATTCTTTTTAGAAATTCGTACTAAAGAGTTCGCGATTTTGCTGGAACTTTGCAGATTTTTCTTAATTTTCGTACACTGTTTCATTCTTGGACTTAAATGGGATTTGCTGAAATATAAGCCATATTTTAATACAAAATGAAAAAAAGATTTTAGCATGTAAAACATTGCGAATATTATTAAAAAAGAGCCGTGCGCTCAATTTTGGTAGTAACTGTATATATATAAGCTAGATATATATTCAGTGTGACCAGATTGTGGCAAAAACCGAAGCTTAATTCGTTTTTAAATAAGATTAAAAAAGTTATACGCTATGAAAATTGAAGTTAAAAAGAATTCAGTATATTCATTCCTTAAAAACTCGATAAGTTCCGCAAATCTGATTATCTGTAAATAACTTCTTAAATAATTCTCATCAAAACACAGAATGACATCTGTCAGGCCAATAACGGCTACAGAACTTCAAAATATACAAAAAGAACTTTAGGATAAGTAAAATGAAAAATTTGAATACTATCTACATCATAGTACACAATTAGTACGCCAAAAATGTAATTGCAAAAATACGGTTTAAAACAGAATTCTTAATATACTTTGTTTAAGCGACTTATGCATTTCCCGCATAAACAAAGAACAGCGAACACACACATGTACTTGTATTGCACTCCCGCCCAAACCCAATTGCAGCGAATAGACACACGCACTTGTGTTTATAAATAATCCGTTCGTTCTTCATTGGGTATGCATTTTTTTATGCACTTCTAAACTGCCGCAGAACAAAACCTACTAAAGTAGTTAATTGCTGGCACCCCAAATCATGCTCAACACTCCCGCTTGACGCACACCCCCAAAAACTCTTACAGAGTTTAAGCGGCAAAGCCACAGCGCTACAAGCCGTAGGGACTCTGCATGACTTACAACCATGCAGAGGTGGTAACTGATGGTTATCATTGGCCCCGACGCCTACCCAAAACATTTTTGCTTTAATACATTTTTATGCAAATAAATTCATCCTGGTCCTGCCCTCACACTGAGTTATTCATACTTTTTTAAAAAGCCAAGGAAGTATTTTCTCAAAGAAATAAATATTAGCTTTTAAGGAAGCTTAGGTTCTTATTTTTATAGTTCCGGTTCGAATTTTGTTATGAATATTTTAATTAAAAAAATGCCAGAAAAAAGCCGCGGAGTCAGATCTAAATTTCTGAGGCTATGGCATAAAATTAAATGCTAAATCTAGCCTTGGAAAGGCTAGCCTGGTCACATTGTATATAATACGCGAAGGGATCTACACCGTTTGTTCGACTTTCAAAAGTGAGGTGTCAAATTAAAAGGCTCGCGCTATAGGCAAGCAGTAAGGTTTTACTATTTCAAAATGAGCTACCTCCTTTTAGAAAAATAAGCTCAAATTATTTAAAAAGTTAAATTAATTATTACACAATGGGTATTGGTGCTACCTGTTTAAAAAGGAAATGCTATTTGAGTTAAGGGAATCAGGTAATTGAAACATCTACTACCATATGGGCGCCAGACGAAAATAATTTTAATAATGTGAATATTTTGAAGGGAGCAGCCACCTGTTTGACAAGTCAAATTCAGTTAACTTATACACAATGAAATATTAAAAATGTCAAACAAAAGAGTGTTAAGAAGTCTTTTGTTGTAACACTCAAAATATATACTAGGTATTTAAAAAGGGTTGCCACCAGTTTAAAATTAAAATTCAAATGATTAAATAATTTAAACGAATTATTAAAATATTGGTATCAATCGAAATGGGTTTGACAAGTTTTTATTTCTGAATCATATTCAGAGGGTTGCCACATGTTTAAAATAAAAAAATCAACTTAATTCCTTAGTTAATTAAAACATGTATCACAATGCCAGACGAAGGTTATTTAAAAACGCTTAAGCTTTAAACTACTTTAGAAGAGGGTTGCCACATGTTTGAAAATTCGAATTTAATTAAACTTTAACGGATGTCAAGCGAAATAGTGTCAGAAAATCTTTAGTTTGAACATTTAGAATGTTTGAAAAGGGCTGCCACGTGTTTTAAAAGTGACATTGAAATTATTTAATAGTTTGAATGAACTATTAAAAGATGTAGACGTGCAACAAGGGTATTTTGAAGCTAGAACTTCTTTTTAGCGGTACAGGGTTATTTAAGATTTGAAGAATTGAGAAATCGACGTCATGCGCGACCTCTCTTCAAAAAGAAACTTTTTAAAATGCACAGTTAGAGAATAGGGCTCATTTATGTTTAGCCCTAATATATTTATGCAGAGTCTACAGTATAAAACTGGTTATTGGTATTGGTTCAAATCTAACCTAAAAACGAAATATGTTAGAAAAATGAAATTACACTCAGAAAAAAGTCAGCTAAATACCTTTTATCTCAACATATGATTTGGTATAACCAAATAATGTAGCCACAACTAAATCATATGTTGAGAAAAACATATTTATTTGACGTAACTAAGCTTTTTTCTCAGTGTAGGTTTGCTTTCAGAGCAGTTGTATTATTGAAAGCGGTATTTTAAAAAATAAGCCCACAATAGTACCCGGAATATTAAGGATACCTAGAATAAGTTTTTGACACTTGACCGCACAAAACAAAAAAAAAACTGATATTTTGTTAATTATATTGTTATCTGTCTTTCCTCTTAATTTTCTTTTCACTAACCAGAAAAAGGTACGATGCATTGTTTCCCTCACTGTCAATTTAATATTGTATATTTTTCCGCATTGTTGTCACAATTTTCTGCTTCATTTAACACATAAATGTATTTATTTCTACGCTTACATATGCCGCAACTATAGCAACACCAACCACAAATCGTACCGCAATCGCCGCAAAAAAAAAAATAAATAAAAATAAAAATAAGGCAATTTCTATATTAACTTGACACAATGACAGTAATAACAATGATAAAAAGTGACATAAATACTGTAAGAGTGACCAATGTGGCCGGCAAATTATTGTGTAGCACATCATCAACAACAGCTGAAGCTGTACAATGAAAGTAACAACACAAAAATGAGACAAAACACAATGTAAAAACAAGTATTTAAGTAACAGTACATAGCAGCTGCAATACATACCAGCAAAGAAGAGTAAAGTGACAATGACCGCAGTACAAAATGGACGTATGGAGTAAGTAATCAGGACCATAATCGGGTGATGGCTGGCCATGCTGCTAACGGCAACGTTGCGCGAGCGACCGTAACAATATGATATGACAACAGCAATGTCGCGCTTATTAGTTGTGTGAGTGTTGAAAGTTTTTAATTGAATTATGTACTTGCACGAGTAGCGAAGATGGGAAAACAAGGAAGAAATTGTGGAAAGCAAGCGGTTCGTGCATCGCGATGTTTTGTACGAGTTTATTGTCTTGCGGCAATTTAGTGAAGTTGACGCTACTCATTCATGCTGTTGTCCAGCTGTCAGCTCAATCAGAGCGCTGACGATGTGCAAAAGTTTCAATGAGCGGATGGGCGAACAACTTTGGAAAAGTAGGATAATGCGTGAACTGATAGTTTTTTTTTTTTATACCCAGCACAATTTTTAGGCTTACATATAGATTATTACTTTAAGATAAATATTTATTTATGTTTTCTGCCAGCTGAACTTGGAAGCTACACACTAATAAAGAACGTTAGTAGGGGCGCTCGTCCAGGTGGAGTGATCTCTCCAATTTTATGGCTTAGCACCATCACAGTACAGTACTACTCAAGCTCAACCAGGGGGAGTAAAAGTAGTGGAATACGCTGACGATTTAGTAAATTTGGTATTCGGGTTACTTCCACCAGTGGTAAGTAACATTATGGATGGAACTTTAGCAGAGTTATGTCGATAGGCCAATCAATGTGGTTCTTGAGTGAACCCTGAGAAAACAGAATTACTGCCCTTTAAGGCCTGTAACCAAGATCTCTAGCTTTGAATTATCAAAACTGAATGGACAAAACCTGCGATTATCTAAACAAACGAAGTATATGTGAGTTATACCGGATCCTAAGTAAAGTTGGAAAATAAATGTTGAAGAGAGATCACTGCGTATTACTTCTGTAAGCGAATTTTTGAGAAGACATGGGGTCTTAATCCAAAAGTGGTATTCTGCATGTACTTAGTGGTTCTACGTCTGATCTTATGTTAAGGTTATCTGGTATGCTGAATAGCCTTCGAAAACAGTAAAGTCATGTAAAGCTATGTAGAGTTCAGAGGGCAGCATGCATCAGGACCACGGGACCAATAATAAATTGCCCTGCAGACGCCCTCAATGCCATTATAAAACCTATTTCGTATAAGCCTCACATAATGCACACATCATCACCATCGGCAATAAGACTAAGAGAGTTGGAAGGAAAGAACGGTCAGGAATAGCAGTACAATTTCTCGATTGCCACCTGAGATGGGACAGACTACCGGTTGCATACAACCGGAAGTACAGTTTCATAGGCCTCTGGGGGTCATTATTCCGTCGAGATTCGACTGGAACGGGGAACTTGATAACTTTACCTGGACACATAATCTGTACACCGTTGACTCCAAAAAGGATCGCAGAGCTGGAGAAGACGTTTATTTGAGTTCCTGGGTGTAAAATGATCAATTCATCGCTATAACTGGAGGCTGCCGTCTTTTAGAACGTAGTGGTTTACGTCACAGCGAGCTAGGCGGCCATTAATGCCTTGACGTCTTTTACAACAAGGTCGAAACTAATCAAGAAGTGTAGAACGCTTTTAAACTCAGTAATTAGCTAGCTCGACCTTAATTTAGTTTTGGTCCCTGGTCAACGCAATATTCCAGGAAACGAGGCTGCAGAGGAGTTAGCCAGAGAGGTCGATCGAGGAGGGGATGTCACTTCAATTTGGAACTTTATATAGAGAAATCTTCCTGCAAAATCATAGGAAATCGGATCGAAGGTGGAGCACGACGGAAATCTGCCGTATATTCAAGCTTCTGTAGCCAGTATACAACCCTGCAAGTACACACCACTTATTAAGAAAATCCATATCTGACGTTGCAAGGCTTGCATAGACTCAGCGACTCTTACTGGGGAGAAAGCTGGGAATCGTCTACAACGACTTCTGTAGAAGCTGCTACTTTGCAAATGTCCAGCTCTAATGAGGAGCAGAAATACAATGATAGGAGCTTACTTGCTTAGAAGCATACTCAATTTCATCAACCATGGGCTCGCCCAAGCCCATAAAATTTCAAGTGCAAAAAAAAATCTAAGCTTATTTCGATTCTCTACAAAAAAGGGCCATATACCATATACCAAATTACGTATGCATAATACTTTCGAAAATACTTGCAATTTTAGTAAACAAATTTATTAATTAATTTTTATTTTTTGAGCATATTGAACTTTGATGAACTTGGGCGAGCTTGGGATATTGATCAAAAAATTCCAAAATTCCGTTCTTCGGCTGGGGCATATATATGCATGTCCATAATTGACAAATTTAAATAATATTTTTTTTTGTTTCAAAACTGAGAAATTCAAATGAGCAAATTCAAATTATTACTGTAAGAATGCAGTATTATATTTCGTTATTTTGTATTTACATTACTTAAAATGAAGCTTATTTTTTTGGAATTATGGGCTTTAAAAAAATTATATTTAGGAAAAATAAACTAACCTCTATTTTTCACGAGTGCAATTTTCTAAATCATTTTTTTTTAATGCGCAAAGCACTTTTAATTCTAAGTTTGACACTGTTTCATTTCGGACTTAAACTCTTTATTATTTTAAGATTGCTCAATGACTAAACAGCGGAATAATTTCTAACAAGGACTTTAAAACCTTTAGAGAGATCTATAGTATAGTAAGAAAACGAGACGTGCTGACAATTTAGAAGACGATTTTAATAGATTTCCATTTTTAATAAATTGTTATTTCTACTTTCAACTTGTTTTGATAAGGCACGTATCCCATTATGTTTTACATTGAAATGTAAATTTTTGTATCTAATTTCATGCTCTTTCCTATTGATTACAACAAATATACACATTGTTACTGTTATTACATTTTATCCCTTTTAACTTAGTCTTAGTATTGCGAATTCATTGATAAAGCTATCCTCGAAACGAAAGCACTTGTTCTTCCTGATTATATGGTTAGCTACACTTACCGGGTTTTGATAAAATTAGCTGGAGAAAGACTCTATAAAAAATTGGCCTCTAATGGGTTAAAATATTGTAATCAATGTGTTAAGTCAAAGTCGTAAATGGGCTAAGTTATTCATAGTTTGCATAATAATAAAATCAAATTAACTTAACATAAGACATTACAAAAACTGGGTCACCAATGGGTTAATGCATCTTCAATAATGGGTTAAGCCATCAAAAATTCAGAAGGCGCATTATGATCACTGATTTTTTTTTTAGCAACGGTTGCACTCAACTTCTGCGCCTTCTGAAGGCCAGGCCGAAGACTTCTGAGATCAGTGTTTCGGTGCTAGGCTCCCAATTGCAATATCCCGTCGTAACGAGATGGAATTCCTTATATGATTGCATTAAAGGTTTAATTTCTCACAAATAAAAACTAAGCACTTTGTGTGAAAAGTTCGAATTGGCGAAGTTTCACGAGAGCGATATAAGCTATTTGGAGGAGTATTTGCAATTGCTGCAACCAATCGCAGATGCTATCCAGTTTTTGCAAAAAGACAACGGGATGGTGTATGGCTTTCTGTTACCTACGCTGGCAACACTTAGAACAAAATATAGGAAAATGCAACTAACTCAGGCCATGCATTATCTTCAGCGAGTAGCGAATCTTTTGGAAGCAGACTTGGAAAAAAGGTTCCATAAATATTTTTTTTGGAGGAGGTTAATGATGCCATTGTTGCCTCAGCGTTATGTCCTGAGGTAAAACTGAGATGGGTTCGATCCCTAAATCCAGAATTCACAAACGAAAAAGTTGCCGAGGTCAATGAGTTGGTGAAGAGCATTGTGGTGAGCGAATTCAATACAGATACGGAGCGAGTCGATAATAGTGAAGAAACAAATAGTCAATTTTTCGACTTTTCTTTTATAGGTAATGGCAATCTACATTGTCATACATATGTAATTATAATTAAAATAATTGATAAACATTTTTAACGTCTTTTTCAGATGAGTCTTCCCAACAACTTGAACTATCGCAATCGTCTATTGAAGGCGAGTTTATAGCCTACATGGTTGATAAGTCTCCGAATATAACCATCTTACACCGCTATCCTACTATTAAAAGGGCGTACATTAAATACAATGCACCTCTGCCTACCTCAGCCCCCGTAGAGAGACTATTTTCGTTTGCCTTCTTACTTAATGCACCATGTCGAGGACGTCTATCAGATGACTCATTCGAAAAGCTGTTGCTTTTAAAAGTTAATAATTCACTCACTATAAGTTCCCTTTGTTTATATTTTGTTAATAATGCATATTGTTTTATAATAAAGTTGTTATTATAGATCATTATAAGTAGTTTGTATAAATTTTGTTGCAAATAGTTAGTGACTTCACTCAAAAAATGAAGTCAGTAAGTGACTTCTCTAAATGACTTCAAAGTCGTGACTTCAAAAAGACTTCAGACTTCATTTTTCCATTCTTTAATCAAAAAGCTAGTCAATGAGTGCATTCGAAATTGGAGTCATTGAATTCGACTTCAACTGATTGCATTCGCATATGAATGCATTCTTTTACAACCCTGTTCTGAACCTACCCAATGATTTCAGAATTTTTAGCACCAGTTTATATGGGGCGGCGCCAGTGTGCGTCGCTCGTATGCCAGAAACATGAATGTGTAAAGAGTGAAATTTCGGGAAATCAAGCTTGAAAGTTTTTTTTACGAGATTTATGTAACTCTAAATTTTTATGTAATGGAAATTGTAAAATATGTGGTTTGCATGTACGCGTGGCATTCTGGGTTTTGGTATAACATAGCACATCCAACATGAGGGTGATGATATGCTCACTGTTATTGTTTTCTAATTGCATAATATTTCTCTAGCAAAATTCAGAACTAACTAAGTTTTGATAGCACTGCATATTTGGGGAAACCTATTATCTATGCGTGCAATAAGCGAGGACGTAAAATTTTCTTTGTAGTTTTAAATAATAAATGTAAACTAAACATTTTAGAAAAACGAAACCAAATATTAAAAATAAAGAATTTGCAGTTCCCCTACTTTGAAGAGCTGTGCTATTGGAAAATTTCATCTCTTACGTATGCAACATTTTAGTTATATCTGCATAAACTTTACTTTACTATCACAAACTTAGTGGCCAAGTTATTTAAAATACTCCCCTTTATAGCAGCAATAAATTAAAATAAATGCAGTAGATGCAATGACAATTCGATGTATGAATAAAATAGTGTATACGCATTATGTACATGTATGTGTCTTCTCTTTAGAACGATTGGTAGGAATTAGTCCATATTTTAATTGGTGATTTCACTCGTCAAAGATAGCTGGTGAATTCACTAGTTCCTCACTGGTGCATTGCATTGAACTTTCGCTGCGTTGCCTAAGTAACAGCCGTATTATTACAACTTCTAGTGAGAAAGCTAGTGAACGCTAAGCTAGTAGGTGTAATTTGGTTACTGCTAGTTACATACATCCCCACATTAGAAAATTGTGGGTGAATTGCATTGTTGGTAGTCTGGCAGTTACCTATTTGTGGTTACCAATAGTGAGTGGATTCATTAGTGGCTCACTAGTGCGCGTTACATACGAACACACATATGTATGTATGAAATTAAGGGTGGTAAGGAAGATAAAAACAATGTCAAATTCGAAGTACAAAATTATCAATATAATATTGCAAATTCACGGAATATTTCTGTATCGTTTGGACGAAAGTTTGTGCACAGTTTAATACAATAGCGGTATTTGGTGGGAGTACAATTTTTAAATCATTAATGACACAAATATACTTAAATAACTGAGAAAATAAGCGTGTAAAGAAGTGGCTAAATATTTTTTATTTAGACATTTCTAAAAAAAATTAAGACATTGATGGATTTAAGAGTTTACCATCACTTAAACCTATTCGTGAGTATTAAGTACAAGCCCTATTCGTTACGGTTATACTTATTGATTCATGGGCGGTATTTTCATTAAAACAGTCAACTAGATGTATCGCATTTTTATTAGTATTGACATAAGTCTAACTAAAAGTAAAAAATTACATTATATAATTTTTTTATGAAGTCATTACAAAAAAATTTGTATCACACCTCACTGGAGGTAATCAAAAATATTGAAACTAAAGGTTTTATTTTTAAACTGCCACCACAAAGAAATTGCCTAAGCTATGCTTTCTAGGTTTAAATATTTAGAAAGCTAAAGAGTAAGATTTTACGAAACACTTAATAAAATTGTGTATAACATATCACTATTTTCACCACGAATGTCGTCCTCTTACTGTCTTACTGCCTAATAAACCCGAAAGCAGTTCTTTTTCGGTTAAGATCCGTTCATTCGGTTATTATTCAGATTTTTTTAATTCAGCTATTCGAATAAAAACCAGATGAAGCTGTCGCATTCTCGCATAAATTTATACCCTGACAATAGTGATGTAGATATATGTATTTTTTTCTCTACTTATCTTTAGGGATGAATGATCTTTTTTCTTTCTTTAAATATGTAATGTAGAATATCTTGTCACAAGACACGAGTAAAGGGGCGAGCTCAAAAGTTTACCGCGTAAAAAGACACCTAAAAAAACAAACTTCAGCGAAGAAAGAGGCGTTAAAATATTTGACGGCGAAGAAAGACCCATATACTTTATTTCGCGGTCGACTAAATTTGCGCGTGTAACACTATGCAAATTCCCAAAGAGCTTTTATAGAATGATGCTGAAGGGACAGTCCTTGGCCATGTATGAATCTATATTTAAGCGTTTAATGCGGTTCTGATAACCGCTTTCTTAGTTTAAATAACCAGAAATTGTCATCCACTCTGTCCAGAAGTTCTCTGCTTCGGACAACTCTTCCTTCTTAATGGTGCGCATTATAAGCCACTCAAATATGAAAATTAAACTT
Source organism: Rhagoletis zephyria (assembly GCF_001687245.7). Taxonomy (NCBI): domain Eukaryota; kingdom Metazoa; phylum Arthropoda; class Insecta; order Diptera; family Tephritidae; genus Rhagoletis; species Rhagoletis zephyria. Next base: position 324,809 of record NW_016157305.1, read on the forward strand.
GATATGAGAAAAAGTGGGCGATCGTTTCCGGAAGTAAGGCACTTTAGTATCTACTTTTTCGACTTTTTTTTTTGGGAGAATTGTCAAAATGCACCTTTGTGTGTATTTCATATCCTTTGAACCGAAAAATGGGCAAACTAATATAAAAAAAAATCTAATTAATTTTGCTTATTTGACTCTGACCACATTCGCATGCACCTAAATAGGCGTTAATACATGTGAAAACGGCTATTTATGGGTTTGCAGGAATACACTTGTACATACATACATATTAAAAAATATTGAAAATTGTTGTACAGAACATTTACCATTGTTTCTACGACACAAAACGAACTGTTAATTTTTGAAAATGAATTTTTCAGTAAAGTTAAGATTTTTCCTTTGACACGGTTTATTTATTTATTTTTTTTGAAATCGCTTCATTACTTCTAGTAAAAAAAGCATTTCTGTGGAGCTCTAAAAAAATTACAACTACAGCATTTCAGCAAGACATCCAAATATGTATTTGGCTTATAATTAAAACCAGAACTGCTAGTCAAAGTGAATTCGAGATATTTACTTCAAATCGAAAACGGACAAACAAGCTTATTAATTTTGTTCAGAACAGGAAAATAATCTAGGCCAGCTCTGATTGGCAAAAGAGATAATACTGAAACCTCTTTGTTAAATGTGTAGATATAAACACATATGTACATATAAACAGAATAGCAAATATAATATGCACTTTTACTTTAATATAAAAAATGTTCCTCATACGCCACGTAGCACATCAGTTGTATTACACCGATATTTGCACAATTTACCTCTACGGAAAATAAATACGTAAATATGTAAGTGTATACATATGTATATATGACTGTGTTTTTGGTTTTCAATATTTCTTCACATTTTTGCATTATGTTCGCATAAAGGCCATAAATTAACTGGTCATACACATTTCAAGAGCCGTTAGTCTATAAACAGGCGCCACTGACTTACATATGTATAACACACTCCCTTTGTGTGCATATAAATATGTACATATGTATGTATTTGCACTTGTGCTGTCTGACTAGCGTTCTCGTTTGTTGTCGGCTCAATGCAAGCACAGTTAAATGAGTCAGAAAATCTATGCATTTCACCTGCCATTTCATTCCAGTACTTCTATTTGAGTGCTATTAACTTTATGTGTATGCTACTTCAGCTTAGTGGAGAGGTTGATTACTATATGTATGTATGTACATATATACTATATATGCGTGTAGGATACTCTTTTGTAGTGGACGAACGTACATGCACATATTTAAAAATTTTTCATATACATACTTAAGTGCTGCGTACGGTACGTACTTGCCTATGTAAGCAACTTCACTGAGCAACAATGGGTTGTAAATTTGTGGTAAAATTTTTCTTGCAAAAATAATGGTATTGGGGATAAAAACTTACGCGATTTTGCTTTATAATAAATATTTAACTTACAATTTTCTTTATTTTGTGCTTTTAGTTTTGAATACCACATCTGAAAACACATTTACACAAAAAACTCGGTCTAGAAAATACGGTAGGGTATTTCATTGCATTTTGGCCGCTGAATCCGAGTCTGGAGTCAGAATTACCAAACTGGCCCAAATTGATGAGATAACCTAAAAAACTGCCCACCAATAGGAAAAATTAAATTTTTTTCTAAACACACTTGTCTGCTTATCAGATTATCTGGCGAAAAATTATTATTCTTGTATTACTTTTGGTGTATTTTGGTCTCCAATCAACCAATGTGGTAGCTGCAAATACAACCGTTATGCATTTTTATCTCCAAAAAGTAAATTTTTTCAACCGACTTTCTGTTACACTTAGGCCCACTTGCAGAACAGCAGGTTTTCTATTTAACTCGATGTTTACCGGTTAAATTGATAAATTGGCTACCACAATCAATGGTTAGGAGTAAAATTAGAGTTAAATCGAAGGTTAACTTGCTAACTCTACACATGGCAATTCTGTCAGTAACAAGAAAGAATAAATTGAGAAGTCAAAAATATTTTTGAAAACATATGTACATACATACATACATACATATTCAGGTATTCAGGTCTTCAGCTCTGAGGTTTCGGTCAGTCTGGCGTAAAAATTGATGCGATTAAAACCGGGTTAGTAGGCCATCCAATTAAGACAACTCTCAGAAGTGCCGCTGGCCAATTTACAATTTGTAAATATGTATGTTTGTATGTATATCTGTAAGTGTTGAAAATTTTATATTCAAATTCGAATAAGAAATGTAAACAAACATCAAAAAAGAGAGAGTGGTGCCTACTTAATTTCTACCAAATTCCTCGGGTTACTTAACTCTGGGCCAATTTTCAATGCTACAAGGCATTGTCTGGTTTAGGAATATAAGAATTTAACTCTGAGCTACTTAACTCTCTGTTTATATACTTAAATCTGGATGTTCTGCAAGTGGGTCTTACTATTGATTGCCTGTTCTGAGGAACAAGTAAAGTGTTGCAAGGGAAATCTCAAAATTATAAAAGAAATTTAAAATTATAAAAGAAAGAATTGCAGTTGTATTCTGTCATTGAAGTAAAAAATACGCATCGAATCAACATTTCATTTACAAATACACCCAAAATGTCAGCTAATAAAATTTCTCTTAAAACATGATTTGGTAACCTTAACTAAATAATTTAACTATAACGAAATTATGTGTGCCAGAAATATATTTTGCTGATTTTTTTCTGGGTGTATCCACTGTTTAAAAAATTTACCAAATCTGATCTTTTGATGATGAGTTTGACCAAGCAACTTGCGATCTAGGCGAAGCATGTGTGTGCAAGTGTAAACATGCACCCAAATACCTGTATGAATAAGTACGTAGTATGTGTGCAGTATGGATACTGACATACATACATACATGTACATTAATATATATTTATATATTTGCGTTCCAAAAACATATTTGTCTTTGACTCTTTATCACTTTCAGTTTAAATGTAGTGGCCACATAATTTCTGCCAAATTGTCAAATTACTGTCCGTATTCATCTCAATTTATCTTCTGTGTCTGTGTGGCTACTGGCGCAGAAAATGGAATCCCTACAGTGAAAAGCCCAACCAGTAAGAAAAAATACTAGTTCATTAACTAGTATGTGCCTACCAGTTGGACAATTTCGAAGAATTTAAGCGTTCAGCGACATCTGCCTTTGAATTGCCAATGCCAAAAATAAAACGCAATTAATTACGCTTGTAGGAGGTTAAGATTTTTAAAGTAAAATCAATGTAACTAAAAATAATTATTCCAATTTAAATGTATATAGCAAATTTGAAAATCTAATTGCGTTGCAGAAAGAACATACATATCGGAACAAATGATTGTGCCATAAAAAAGGAATTAAAAAAAAATATTTTTTTAATAAATTTTAAATTACAATAAAAACTCTAAATAAGAAAAAAATAATAAAAAAGAAATTCATAAAAAAAATTCCTGTTGGAGCGCCGCGAGCAAAATGACATACTTATGCTTTTCACGGGGAATGAATTTGCAGACTATCTCATCAACTGGTATGATGCTACTAGTATTTCTACTAGTAGATGCTGATGCATAGCCTGACAATTGACATCTCAAAGGACATCGCAAAGTTAAAAATACTGGTCGCCAACTTTGAAAAAGAATAGAAGGTGAACTAGTTGGGCTGAAACGCAAGCTGGTAGAATTCTAATTCACAACTAGCAGCTTGCCCTGCAGGGATATGCTCGATGCTGCAATGCCTTTATCTATTTACATACATATGTATACACCAATGTATGTACATATATTTTCTATGTTCGATTCATTGTTGTTTTCCTTATTGTGATTGCAGAAACTATTGTTTTATTAAGACTTGGAATTATTTCATTATGAAAATAATTTTTGCCATCATTAAACACAATAAAGACAACAGCAACAAGCGCAAATGTGGATGCTCCAAATCTGTAAGAAGAAGAAGAATAATAATAATATAAATGTATCACAATAACAAACACTCCAGCAATGACAATATAAATTATTGACATTACCCGCAACACCACTACTCGTATCAGCCAAGCACGTAAACACACAGCAATAGAAACAATTACAACAACAACACCAACAAAAATGAATGTATATGTTTGTCAGTACTTGTAGCCTGGCCAACAGGCTGGGTGTGATGGGCCGCCAACCAGCCAGTCGGCCAAGTCAGCCATGCATCTTCATTGTTACTAAGCAGCTAGTTTGGCATGTGGAGAATAATGTGCGGGAACGGTGTCGGACGACGATTGGTCTAGGTTATTTATATATGCTTGCATGTTCAGTAATCTTCATCGACTACAATTCCCATTCTTCTTCACTCGACACCATTTGTTGCTCTCCTTAATTGATGTGACAAGTGTCTGGAAAATGTCCACCAAAGTCCAGGCATTCTTCGTTGCCGTTGTCTTCGATTTTTGGTCCCCCTTTTTTCTCCTCGCTCCTTTTTGTGCCCTTTTTCGGTTAATAACTCAAGCTGACTCTTCTAGGATAAAGAGGCTGTGCGGATGACTGCACTCTGTCTCATCCTAAACGTTGGGTGTGTATGTATTTGTATGGGTTTAGAGTATTGAACGTGCCGCTAGGGCCATATCGCCTAATTCGTAATGTGTTGCTCTCTCCCTATATGCCTCTCGGCCTCTTCTTAAATCCGTTTTTGCCGCGTGGGTGACAATTGACCGAAAAATAGTGCCATTGTTGGGCATTCAAGTACAGACAATGGATTGCGCCGAACTATGATCAGATACTGGCACATACATGTATGTATGTATGTATGTATGCACAGCGTGCAGCTAAGCCCCAGGAGCGCCAAGTGTCGGCAGTAAGCTGCCACTTAAGATTGCTCTATTGATTTCTCAGTTGCTTGCTCACTTTCGTCGCTCGCTGCAGCATTGGGATGCACACATAAGGATGTACTGATTGTTATATTTCTAAGCTGGGCTAACAAGTGTACACAACACATGATTGTAGTTGTGCATGTTGTGTATGTGTGTTTGTTAAGTTACATTTTGTCAAATTTGAAGTGCATTGTATATCCAATGGGAAGGACGTTTAATAATTTATGGTCCATTTGTTTTTCAAGCTTTCCTTTTCATCACTAATAGTTGCTACAATGTTTCATGTTAGATATTTGTGTATGTATGTATGTATGTATGTAATTGTAAGAGTTCTTTTATTCTCTCCGCTTTACAAGAAATGCTCAAAATCAATTCCTGAAAAACGAAAAATTTTAACTCAGTAAAACTTTATTTTTCGCTTATTGTTCTTCTTCGGTTGTCGGTTTGGCCCGAGACTAAATAACTTCGCCAATGGCCTTTCTACTCTGTGAATCGGCGACAGGTCTGAATTGAAGTTGGCTCTTTTATTGCTTACGTGGGGTTCCGAGCTTAACAGCTTGTAGATGTAGCCCATCACTCTCCGCTGTCGTGTTTGAAGAACTCAAGATCGGCTCCAATGCCTTTGACTGTTCTGAGCCGAATTATAGCCTCCTATCGGACAACTGAAGAGCTTCGTGAGCTTGGTTCCCCGTGTATTACCGAGCGGTTGGTTGTGGTAATCAACTACTCTTTCCGATGCGATTCGAAGATGGTGAGAGATAGAACCTCATTATGTGGACGATAAGGAGTTGCTGGCCTTAGCATAATTGCTAGTAGAGAAATTTTATTGAGGAGGAGTTGATTTAATAGGTTTAAATAAAAATTTGATTTGTTCGATGGTGTCAGGTTCTGATTCAATAGTCTATATTTAAGACCGAACACTTCTTTTCAAACAGAAAGAGGCCAGTATGTTACGTGCAAAGAAAATATGGACACGGGCGGCCCTCTCTCTTTCCTTGGTGCTTGGTTTTTGATTCCCTTTTTTGCTAACCTAAATGAATCTAATATCTACGCGCGGGTTTGCGCAAATGATGTGCCTTGCTTGATTTCCGTCCCTTCCTGGTTAGTTGCCAGAAAGTTTGAATATGATTGGCACTTGAATGGGCTGTCTGCTAACCCAACCTAAACTAACGTTTGACGGTTGGACAAAATTGTTTCCTTTACCTTTGGTGAAGTTACTATTAAGATTTCTTCCGTAGTGAATTCTTTAAGGCTTAATTCTATACAGTCAGTTAATTTCTTTTTCCATGGAGAGGCCTCTAATATCTCAAAAAGGCTGCTGGTGTTATAAAGAGCCGAAAATTTCCGCAGGGAGAGACCCAGACTTTAATGCCTTTTCAATGTCACTGAATAGTATGCCACCGTTGTTTTTGGGCTGAGGCTAAGTGCTGCCTAAGCTATAATATTGAGCCTGATACAGGGCCAGAATCGGTTAACGGAATAACCATCGGTGTTTACATCCCTCAGGTCTATAAGACGACGTGGGAAACGAATGGTGGAGAGGTACAGTTTACGGATCTTTAGCGACTTCCAGGCTCGAGTGAAGGCCATTCTACATTGGTAATGAGCCGCCTGCCCATTTGACTGGAGAGGGTTTTGAATATATATTACGTGATTCGCAGTTAGTTATTACAACTCGCTCTTCGGCCAAAACAGCCCTCCACAGAAACTTGGTGAATATTTCGTACAGCAGTAATTGGGAGGCTTCGAGGGGCTGCAGGCGGCCTAGCTACGTATTTACGTTCGTTGAGCAGATGTAACTACAGAGGCTGACTGGGAACTTCACGTAGAATAAATATCTAAGAGTTATCGGCAAATATGACCACTCTTGAAAGAGCCAACAACTAGATGGTGTTCTGTTTTCTCCACGCGTTAATTTGTTTTAAGTAGTTACGACAAAAAGTTAGCATGTAAAAATAATTTTTTTTTCGCCAAAATAAGAAGTTGTTTTCCAAAAATTTAAGTGAATTTAATATCCCAGCTGTTTGTTTGTATCCTATACAATTCTCCAATTCTAAAACTATTCTAATATAAACACATACGTATGTATGTTCATACATAATTTTTGCTATGCGTAATAAGAGAGTTTATTTTCTAAAAAAAAAAATTAATAAAGTCGTAACTTTGGCGACTAAGAAATTAAATTTATTGTAGTAGATAAAATCGCCACATAAAAGAGACAAAAATAGCTAAAATTGCATTTTGTTGGTTTGAAGGCGGACATAACTAACAGCATATGCAAACATACATACATGCAAACAATTGTGTACAAATGCACATACATATTTACGTTAGAATTTATATACTTACAGCCAAAAATGTAGTCATTCGCCGCTCTGTCGCTCCGCAAACGCTGACGACAATAAATCTACCGCAAAATAACATTTAATGCCAATTTGCTGTAGATTTGGATCAGCAACATTGGCTGGACCGAAAAAAAATCAATGCCCAAACCACTTGCAGGCCAACTCACTGACTTAATTCCAATGCACTGCACTTTCAATTACATACATACATACAAATAAATGTAAGTACAGGGTGCGTCCGGTATTTTGGGATAATAACGACCTTTGAATCCGAATTTTTATATATCTTAGAATATTTAAAAGGCAATTCTAGCTAAGATAGTTGCAAATCCTTTGCAAGACAATTGAAAGACGGTAGGGAAGATAATTGGAGATATTTTTTTTATTCTGATAGGAAAGTCTTACAAAAAAGCGCCCTTGCCAATTTTCATGGTGAAAAGCACTTGAATATTTTCCAAATCAGTGATGCTCAAAACAGCGTCTTTAGTCAAAAACTTTGTAAAGTTTTTTTGGCTGAGTTCCAGGTGCATCAGTTTAAAGCATTAGCCTTTTTTATTTCTTAACTATAATTGATGAAAATTCCCAATTCGCATAACTAATATTGCTTTAACTTCATTTAATTTTTCAGAAATTTATGCACTTTATTATATTTTTTTAAATTTAATGTTCTTTTCATTTTTAGATTTTATTGTTTTGAAAATAAAAATATATGGGTATCTATAGTTTTCACGTTATTTAATCTTTTGGAAAATATTTAAATTTCTTCTTTTCTAAATTTCCATCAATATTTAAATTTTATTATCTTAAAAAGAAAAATATTTGTTTTAAATTCCATGAAATTTTTAGTAATTTATTTTATTAATTTTTTAATTTTTAATTTCATCCTTCACTAAGATTTCGTCAGCAGATCTTTTAATTAGTCTTTCGAAAGACAAAAAAAAAGCTTTCAATATAGTTGTCAGAAGTGAGAATCGTTTTACGAAATACTTTTGTGGTGAGTTGTAAGATTGTTGCCAGAAAGGCACAATATTTTATGCCATTGAAATATTTGGAGTAGAGTAAGTAACATATAAGGTATAAGTTTATTCGATAAAATAGCATTCAACGGCGACATTTTCAGTCTTCTACCGTGATTGTTGGGCATGCCCGAACCGTGGTATTATGATCCGGATGATTGAGATCCGGAGAGATGGATGGCCGTAGCTTTAAATGGGTGGGGTCAGGAAAATTCTCGGATTTCTAATATTGCACCTCCACGACCTTATTCGAAGGAAGACAGTTCTGTTCCAAGGTTTCACAATAGCTTCTTAAACTACGGCAAATGTAATTATGCAATTTTCGCAAAGTCCGCTGGAAAGAAATGGGTGGCATGACAGTTCCTTTCTTGCTCACAACTTCCTAAACCATAACTGTTACCGGAAGCTTTGTTCGCAAGGATTTTAACATATCCCCCTTACTGATTTGTCAGATTCTCACTGAGATTTGTATGTAAACAAATGATCTTGCTTTAGGTGTCTTTCTTCCGTTTATGATATATAAAAATTAATAATTAAAAAACATTAATGTTTACCTGATGCACCCTGTATGTATAAACGTATATGTACATAAGTGCGAGTATGGACAAATATTCGGTCAGTCGCTGTGGCTTCCGGATAAAACTTTTATGCATTCTCATTGTATGTACACATGAATTGTGACGTGTCCTACGCTATATGCTCGTATTTATTTTCTACATATATAAATATGTGCATACAAACACACATACTATATATGTATGTATTATATTTGATTGCGCTTGCGTTTCGTTCGGTTCGGTTCGGTTGGAACGGAAATTTAATATTACTGACCGGAAGATGTGAGGCGATACCCTGAGCCGATTAACATTAGAAAATCAAATAAAGTGTTTGCATAATTAGCTGAAAGTGTGCTGAAGCAAAGAAAAACAATAACAATGGCTTGAAGGTAGAAGAACAGCGAAAAAAGGCCGACATTAAGTTTATTTTCATTTCCACTCAGCCTTTGTGAGCATAAAATATTCAGCGTTGATTTCGAGCTCATAAATTTGGTTGATTTGTTGCCATCATTGGCTTCCTTTTACGTCGATGCTACGCGCTTCCAGTTATTCCATTTATTGCTAACTGTTGTTATTGGCTGCTGATGTTGTGTCACCTCCGTTGCTGTTGTAGGTGTTCACCTGATAATATCATAACCTTCGTTTTTTTTTTATTTTGCTTGCAGTCTGTTGGCTCTTCTTTTGTTATTTTAGTTCCTTTCCTTTTAGTTGGCAGCATTTATGAAATGTTTCCCTTGGTTACTTGGTTTTTGTTTTGTCTCTGAAAATTTTTTGGTTTGCTTTGTTGCCTCTCTTTTGGACAGATTTATGGAATTCCTTTCATAATAAATTCCAACCTACGAATTAAGCGCGCCCACAGGATGCTTGTGCGTTTTGTCTACCAGTGCTGCCCGTCGTATTTAGTAGGTAGTTGGAAGCATGGAATACTCCTCTCCATGGTCTACCCTTTCTCGCTTTGACTTTTCTGGCTTTGTTTTCCCAACTCACCTCAATCTATCCGAGCTTATGCGTATATCAAGGCATCACTGCCACACATTTTCATTATTCGGCTGATCCTGTCGCGAGTTTTTGCCAGTGTTCTTCGTGTTGCTTTCTTGGTATCCTCTTTCCTATTTAGCAGCTATGCTTGTTTTTTTTTTATTCTTGGTGTTGTGAAGTGGTCAACGAGTTAAATATGTCGGTTGTTACCGCAAATAAGCATGGCTGTAGACAAAGCAAGCGAAATGTTATGTTTTGGTTTTTGTTTTACATACGCAGGTCTAGTAAAGAGTGAGTGCATGATTCATTTTCTTATATGTACGAAATATTTTATCCAGAGTTGTACATATTCTGATGTGTTTTGGGAATGTATCAAATTTTACTACTCATACGTTGAGAAAGTTTTGGTCGAAAATAATGGCGTAGATAGGGAATTGAAGAAAATAGGCGGATTTATCCAGATTTAGCACTGGATGGAGCTTAATAAGATGGTCCCCAAAATGCTTGGGTGAAAAGTACAGTCAGAATTTTAATCTATACCTTAAAAAGCAAATGGTTCGAGGTCGCTCAATTGCTTATTGAACCATTTTTTAATATTAAAAATTTTGCATTTTCGACGTTTTTTGGGGGAACCCAAGTCTTTCATCCATCAAAATATTGGACTAATTTTTTTTCGGAGAAATCATAGTTACATTCTAGAAGGCCTTCATAATTTTGGTAATCGATTAAAAAGAATTGAAACTCTATACAAGAATTTAGTATAGCTTATTTTCCGTAGGTACTACAACCGCCTAAAGTTAAATTACAAATTGTGCTTTTTTCAAGCGTTTGGACGCAAAATATACTTTACATGTAAAAAAAGGGTCGTAACGTTTACTTTATTTGTCAAAATTTTAATACAATAGCTAGTTTTATTAACTCTCGCCTGTCGCATACATTTTTTTCGGAAAGCTATTGTAATAAAAATTGAAAATCGAAACATCCGAACGCTTTAAATAATTTTTGTTCATAGTTTTTCTATGTAGGTATATAGTAGAGGGCTGCATGAATGCATTCAATACGGCTTTTGAATTATTCATATACAAAACGAATGAATGAATTTCGCTTGAAATTTTTTTGAATTTGAGTGAATAGCTGTTCTGATATTTGTGTCGACATCACAATATTCAAACAAAGTGAAAATAAATTGAATTGAAATAAATGACAATTTTTTGTATGAATATCCGAAAATATTTTTTCTATGCACATATGTACAAACAAACAATGTATGTATGTATGTAAAGGGTGATTTTTTAAGAGCTTGATACCTTTTTTTTTAAAAAAAACGCATAAAATTTGCAAAATCTCATCGGTTCTTTATTTGAAACGTTAGATTGGTCCATGACATTTACTTTTTGAAGATAATTTCATTTAAATGTTGACCGCGGCTGCGTCTTAGGTGGTCCATTCGGAAAGTCCAATTTTGGGCAACTTTTTCGNTCGTTAGTAAGTCTATTCATGATGAAATGTCAAAGCATACTGAGCATCTTTCTCTTTGACACCATGTCTGAAATCCCACGTGATCTGTCAAATACTAATGCATGAAAATCCTAACCTCAAAAAAATCACCCGTTATGTATTGCTGCTCTCCTATTACATACGAAAAAACTTGTTTGTAGAAAAAAACTTTTACCGAAATGAGTTTGAATGATTTGAATGTTTTCCATTCATTCAATCACATTCTTCCATTTGAAGGTAGAAAATATAAAACAAAATATATATTCATAACTTACAAAATTCCAAACGCTGAGTGTTTTGTATGTGAAGTAAAATATTCAAATCTACTGCACTCTGTTTGGCTAGAAGTTTGAATGAATTCATGCAGCCCTCTAGTATATAGACATAGTATATACTTCTGCTTGTACGTAGACATGACTTCAAGGAACGTTAAAATCGCGGCTGAGAGAGCAATGAAGTGGAGATGGAATATGAAAAAAGATGAAGAAAAGTGGGCGGAATATCGGCGGACAGATCGAAAGAAAAAAACTATAGAAGAAAAATTAAAAATGCTAAATCCCTACCTCGACCCCTTGTTCGTTCTAATTATATTTATGTTACTCTGTTTTCCTTTATCTCCATTTTTATCTTTATACTCTATCGATAGTAATATCAAAAAAAATATTGATCACAAAACCGATAAAAATAACGATAACAAAATCGATGACAAATTCGACCAAAATTTCGATAGCAACATCGATAATAATAATAGTAGCAAAATAGATAAAAATACCGATAACAAAATCTATAAATAATCGATAACGAAATCGATAACAAAAATCAATAAAAATATCGATTACAAAATCTATAAAAATATCAAATCGATAAAAATATCAATAACAAAATCTATAACAATACCGGTAAAAATATCGATAACAAAATCGATAACAATACCGATATAAAGTTCGATAAAAATATCGATAGAAAAATCTACATAAATAGCGATAAAAAACGATAGACATGTCGATTATTAAATCGATAAGTTACAAAATTGATAAAAATGTCGATAACAAAATCGATAAATATCGATAACAAAATCAAAAAACATCGGTAGCTAAATCGCTAAATATCGATACTAAAATCGATAAGTATGGATAAAAAATCGATAAATATCGATAACAAAATCAAAAAACATTGGTAGCTAAATCGCTAAATATCGATACTAAAATCGATAAAAAATCGATAACAAAGTCGATAAGTATCGATAAAAAACATAAATATCGATAACAAAATCGATAGTTTTAAATTTATCTTGGTCTTAATTTTTGCCTTTATCTTTACGCATCTTTGTTTTTGTTTTTATTTTTACCTTTGCCTTTATCCTTTTCTTCATTTATGTACGTAGTCACCTTTACTTTCATTCTTGTATTGGTCTTTTTCTAAGTGTTATTTTTAACCTTTTGTTAGCAAATTTTTGTTAAATTAATACCATATGCCTACACACAAGAAGCACTTGTTTCAGCCCCAACCATTTTCGTTGCATCAGTTCCGTTGCACCATTTCCCTGTGCAAGTTCCGTTGAATTTGCCAATTTACTGCCAACCGACCAACTGCCGCTAAAGAAGTTTCACTTCAAAAAATATACCCACCAATTTGAAAGTGTCTGACCCATGTTCCCGCCGAAATGATTTGCATATGATTCAACAGGTTCTTCAGGTTAGGAAAACAGTTTTTGTAGACAAAACGCAAAGCAGAGCGCTGTAGACAACGCAGGCTGACTTCCAGAACGAACAAATACTGTTTACTGTTTGTATATGCTGACTTCCGAAGCATTCCAACCATATACATACATTGTATATTGGAAAATTAATTTTTTAATGAATATAATAATAATACTTATGTACATTTGTATATGTGTGATGTGTATTGCTTGAGCTTCGACCTACAAACATCAGCGCTCAAAAGACCACACACAATGGCAAAGGATGTTTCGAATAATGAATTTATACTCGTTGCCTTTTACACCATTGTACTACCGTTTCATGATTTTCTCAAGCGTTACCCAAAATATTTTAATGAAATTACTTAAAACTGTCGCCGCTGGCATCGGTTACGCTGCCGCCTGTGTCCGTGTGCTTTTTGTTTTTGGGCGCTGCACAAGGCCACGTACATACATCGTCGCACTCCCAACACCCACTCACTTATACTCCTTTTGCACTCACTTTCACGTCGTCTTCTCGGCCGCATAAAGAATACTACAAACATATCTGAGGCTGCCGCAAGCCGCTTGTCACAGGCAAATTTGCCGCTGCACCAATGGAATTATTGATGTGCATGCGGTCGCTTTATGTGCCACATATTCTGCCCATTGTGTTGCAAGTTGCAACCACAAGTTGCAATTAAATTTAATGCGATTTTCCACAAGCAGCTGCGCGTGCAAAAGCGAGAAATGAAAAAGGACACAGAATGAAGTTGTTGCCATGTACATACATACATACATATGTGTTGATGTTTGTGTTTATGCACATGGGTTTCGGGTGGTCTGCGAGAGAGTCCATTGAATTTGAGACTTTTATCAGCGAATGTGAGTTGTGTGTGGCGCGACGTCTCGGAGACGTGCAAACTTTTGTGTCTTCGTCTAGAAAGTGCCAAACCAGCCAAAATAAGAGCGAAGAGAATGTGGGAACAATGGCAGAGGAATACCAAAAAAAAAAAATAACTGGTAGAACAAAGCAACCAAAATTAAAATGGCTTATATAAAAAAAGGAATAACAAATAAAACAATACAGAGATAAGAACTTTCGGTTCCGGATAAGCTGCGCGAAATACATAAGTTCGTGGACGTTTGCGAAAGGAATTGTAGAAGATTATATCGAAGACTTGTGTTTATGTAGGCGTGGGGAAACACGGAGAAGGCCCTTGATATCTGTTTGGTTTTGTACCTCGTGTCTCTGGTTGATGGATTCCAAGCGATCAATCTGTTTCAGAACATCGGTGCATATAGTTCTCTATGAACGAAGCGCGTCCTAGAGATGATACTTCAAGAATCTGAGGAGAAAAAACCGGGATCTCTACTACAGAAGGCTGCAGGATAAGATATAAAAGTATATTAAGCTTTGACTTGGAATTTGATAAGATTGATTTGAAATCTTTAAATCAGTGATCGGGAAAACTTTTCTCAATATGTTCCTTAATGTTTTGTTTCTGAACAACCCAGAATCGGGCACGGTCCAGTTGGAAGCAACGGGTCACATAGCCAACTTTACATTTTTGTATGATTCCTTGAAACTCTTCAAATCTTCTTGTTGGGAGTAGTAGCTACATTTAAGATCCTAACTTTTCAGCCTCTTTCAATGGGCGGCTTTCCGTAACTTTCTATGACAGCATAAAGTATCTTGGCTTACTTTTTGGCAGCAAGCATTCCGGAAATTCGCAAAGCGTGGAAAATCCACTTTTTACGAATACTCATATTTTAATGAAGGAAGCAAGATATTAGAAAAAATGCATCGTTTCCGTCTCATTTTCTTGAAGTTTTGCTTTACTTTAAACATGCAGAATGCTTTGTTAAAAATTTTGCGAAATACTTGAAGAAAATTTGTTATAAGAGGTTTTTTCCCTTTCCTGTAAAATTAAAAACAAAAGTACTTGGCAACCTTTCACTCTAACCTGGCGATATGTAAAAGGCATCGGTAGCTTATTCATATTGTTTTGGAAGAGCCACCAGGAAGCGCTGCACAGTGGTTCAAAATTTAGCATTTTGTGTTCACAAATTCACTGGAGCCCGATTATCGAATTTATACAGAAAAAGTAGCAATTTCGAAGAGAATCGATTCTCCTGTTACAGTTAATAAATGTTAAACAAAAAAAATATTTGAAAACAATTGTAGGGTTACCCCAAAATGAAAAAAAAATCGATAGAAAAATTTTAAATTTTATAACAAAATTTTCGCCAAAATTAAAAAAATATATTTTGAGTTTATAGGAAAATTTTGGGTGCTCTTTTTTTGTAGATCATTTAATTTTAGTATAACAAAGTGCAATTTGCACTTAGTTGTGTTCTAACCTAGGATAGGACCCTAAGCGTTTTAGTCGTGTTTTTGCCAGCGCCGGCCATAGAAATATGAGATGCTCTAAGGTGTCCATGCCTTCCTGCACACGACATTTCCTGCACATGCCCACATTAGTGTTCAGTTGTCGGCAGTAAATTGCGGCTGTGAAAATATGGAGTGATCTACGGCTAGGTATCTTACCGTTAAGCCATCGCTCCTTATCAATTGTTAGATATACAAAAAATTCGTTCTTCGCTAAAGCAAGTTACCGACCCAATTAAACTGTGCACAAAGTTTCTGAAATTCAATTTCCCAATGGCCGTAAATCTACCCGCAGATTTGATAGCACGGTATTCCGCGATTAAGTCGATGAGAGGTAAACTAAGAATTCTTTCTAGAACTGCTGTTGAAGTAGACATCAACGTTCCCGTCATGCGCAGCGCCACAAAATGCTGAACTTTCTCCTTTGGCCAAAGGTATGAAGACTTTTTTGCGGCATCCCATCATACCAAAGCAAAATAAAGAAGTACCCGCATGGCATGGGGATGGGTAGTGGGGGGTTGAAATTCAATTTTTTCCGAATTTCGAACATTGCCCAACCATTCGATTAATCGATTCGAATTGTTGGGGTGCAAATTCGATTAAATTCGAATTTTCCAAAATTTGTTTGTAGTGAAACTTCTTAATCGAGTTCACAGATGTTTGCGTTAAATATTTAACACCTAGTCATAAACTCTGTATCGTTCGCTTTCCAAAAATGAAGTGTCAAATTAAAAGCTTGTCCTTTGGGTCTGCAACATAGTTTTAGTTCTATGAAAAGGGCTGCCACATGTTAGAACATCAAATTCAAATAATCGCTTCCGCATATGTTTGCGTTAAATATTTAACACTAACTGATAGAATCTGTATCGTTCGTTCGATTTTCAAAAAGGAGGTAGATGTCAAACGAAAGCGCTTGCTCTGTAGATGTGTAATATGGTTTTAGTTTTGTGCCATATGTAAGAAAATCAAAATCAAATTATTTAGTAAGTTAAATAGATTACCTCAATATGGGTATCAATCGAAATGGTTTTGAATAAACTTTATTTTTTAAAAGTCGAATTTATTTAAAGAAATATTGTGCTTAAAATAGTGTGCAACAATTAAAATATTTTTGAGGTGCTTGAAAACAGTGGCTACCTGTTTAAAAAGTTAAACTCAAATTATATTGTGCGACAGTCGAAACCAGCCCGGACTTTGTTGACATTTTCTGAAAGTATACCCATCCAGTAGTAAAACACTCGATGGATTAGCAAAACTTAGGTCGTATTTTTATTTTATGGCCTACTAAAGTTTTCATGTCTCGGCCTAAGTAGTTTTCAAAAAAGTGGAATGGTTAAAATAAATGTCTGAGCGAAATTAGAGGTTAAGACATATATAATAAAATTCCAAGGGAAATATTTTCGTAGAAAATTGTAAGCCATTAGCTCCCGCCTAAAAGGGTAATTTTGACCCTGAATTCAAGAAATACCACAAAAAGCAAATTTGGAAAGTAGTTGGAGGATTGATATACTCTCGAAAATTATTCTCCGGAAAATTTTACTATGCAAAAGCTTTATACTACCAACGTAAAAGCCTCGTAAAATTTAAAATAAAAAATCAAAAACAGAATAGTTTTTTTTAATTTTTTTTTAATTGTGTTTGGAATAACAGTTCCTTCTTGGCACAGATTTTTTGTTTCAAAGCATTAGATCGAAAAACTGGTATTTCTTACTTGCATCACTAAGACAAATGGAGTGCCACACACAGTGATGGCAAATTTAGTCAGAAAGAAGAAATTTGAAGAGTTGATGTTTTGAAAATAAAGATAAAGTTCGATCTTATCGGAATTTTAACAACACAAAGTTTGATTTCAAAAATTCGAGATTTTTGAGCTAAAATTCGATTACAATTCGCATATCGAATTTACCTATCCCTGCAGTGGCCATAAGAGGGTTAAAAAACTTTGTTTGTCACGTATTTTGTTACTCCTGGGTGCTATCGCAAATATAAACTATGACAGGCTCTAAGATGAAACAGAGGGCATAAGGTAGTCTATTCTCGTGGAAACTTTCAATAACTTAAATTAGCTATGCTTTCGATTATCAAACGACTTTAATTTATTATTTAAGGGCGATCTAATTGATTTAAAGAAGACGCCCTCTGGCTAATCGCTGCTAATCTTAACCTAAAGAAGGTATCTTTTTTCTCTGAACTTATCTAATGCTATTTGACTTCACTCCAAACACCTATCGAATGTAGAAATATTCTGAATAACCTGGCGCTGAAATCAATCACAAGGATCATTGATTTGGATTCCTTAACACAGACAGGTACCATGCAATTTTAAGGCTTGAGACCTACTTTGTCTTACTGAAAATGAACTGCAGAGCCAACATGCGGGCATGCTAATTCTGGCCCATACTGGACAAAGATAGCTCTAGCGCCCTCATTCAACTGAAATGGAGTCAGCTCTGGATAGTTGTAAAAATTATGGCTCGACTTTGCCTATTTTGAATAACCGCAATGGGACTTCCAGTGGACGGAATCGTTGGGTTCTTTTATGCCAGTTTCTTCGGACCTAAGTGTGCCATAATGAAGCCATCCACTACAACCTAAACTAATTTGTTTGCTTGACTCCGCCAAATTGTATTTCCCTCTACCGGAAAGACCTTCGCACTTTGGCTTGTTCGCAAAGAATATTCGCACCAAATCGGCAGTAAGGGACTTCTGCATGCGGAACCATATTACTGGTAAACGAACCACTGCACAAAGATGCACAATTATGTCAAACACGACAATCATGATCGGGATCGAAAATATTATCCTCCATACATCGATAAAAATAGTAAAATACTTAAAAAAATTGCGAACCAAGCAACCGAAACGGGTCCATGTTGCAAGTGAAACACGAGAAAAACGTGAAACAACAGAAAAGGAAAAAGGAAAAAGGAAGAGTTATAGCGTGAAAGCAAATGCAAGCGTACATATGTATGTATATACAATTTACGCGAACGATGGCAATCGCTGCCAGCTCCGGCGACGTGTTCTGATGTTGTTGTCATTTGCCAATGTAAATTGCTGGCAAGCAGGATGAATTCAACTATTATCCTTGGCTAGCACCATGAAGGCAGACAGGAATACGCTGAGCAATGGCAAAATGGCCAGAGGCAGCATGCCCAAGGACTCTGGCGGGTTGACGGATCGACATGAAAGCAGACATGGCTGCCGAAGGATGAATAATAGTAATAACAACAACAACAACAACAACAATATCTGCAGTACTAAGAACAGCGAAATAACAATAATAAGATGCGTTACACTGCTATTGTGCATTTTAATTGCAAAAAGTCAACAGCCACAACAACGCCACACCCCGCCCATTTGGTAACTGCAGATTTTGAAGCAGCCACGTCTGCTGCGACGTGCGCTTTCAAATTTACTCGCTTTTGATGCTTCTTGTGTTTGTCTTACACATTTTTCTTGCACTGTTTCTTACTCTCCTTCCCCTTCCCCTTTCGCTCGCGAGCTGCGACTTTCTTGCAGTTAAATAAATGCCTGTTTAGCTTTTCTCTAGCTGTTGTTCTTTGCCACTTTGACGCTGTTGACGTTTATTCTCTTGGTGCGCATTGGCGTGTTTCGTGCTCGGTGTTGTTGTTGTTGTTATTGTTGTTGTCGCTTTGGTCTCCTTGGTGTTGCGGTCGGTTAAGCGTTTTTATGTATTTACATAAGAATATATACAAACATACAAACATATGCATGTATGTATATAGTGTACATCTCAAGTATATAGCAACGCGTAGGTACCTCTGCAGCACATTTGGCCCCATTATTATGGCCATTGTATTGTTCTTGTCCTCGCGCTGTGGGTCACTTGGAATATTTTGTTTGCTTGTTTTTTCTATTATTATGCATTGTTTTTACTGCTTTTTGTTTTCATCACACAACTCAACATGTTGACCTGAATTTCGCGTAAGCGCGCCGTGAAAATAATTCACTTTGAGATTTAAGCGCAAATTTTTGCTAATAAATTTAATTTTCATCCTTTAAGAAAAGTTTTTCATAGACAACAGAGAATTTCATTTAATGAATTGGTACAAGATAAATAGTATTTTTGGGTTTTTTTGCTTTTAATAAATCAAGCGCATAAAGAAACGCTTTTACTGAAAAGATTTGTGAGTTATTTTGTTTTATAAAAATTAAATTAATTTAAGATAAATAGTGGACCTCGTACCGGAGCGGTTAGAAAGAGTCAACAACATCAACGCAACATTTTAAAATTGTTCAATTAAACTTAATTTTTGACTGTATTGAGTAAATAAAATGTTGCGTGCGTGTATTGTTTATTTAACGTTAAAAAAAATATAAAGAAGTTCCTCTTTTTAAAGTTTTTTTTTGTTGATCTCGTTTTCCAAACGTGTCATGATTATTAACAATTATTAGTATATTTCGGAATTTTCGGGATTATTTCGGGATTTTAGAGAATACTTCGAGATTTCGATATATTTATCCATATATTTATCGATATCATAATCATTATTGCATTCGATATATTTATCGATATTGTTATCGATATATGGGCAAAAGCGTTATAACTAGATTGCCCTCACCCGCTTCGCTGAAAATATGAAATTTCTGCGTGCTCCTTTAGGTTTAATTTATTTTATTTAAACTCAAAATACTTAAACTGTGCGAAAAACAGGAGATTTTATTTATTTTTACCATATACAAAATATTTTACAACTAACGGGTGATTTTTTAAGAGCTTGATACCTTTTTTTTTAAAAAAAACGCATAAAATTTGCAAAATCTCATCGGTTCTTTATTTGAAACGTTAGATTGGTCCATGACATTTACTTTTTGAAGATAATTTCATTTAAATGTTGACCGCGGCTGCGTCTTAGGTGGTCCATTCGGAAAGTCCAATTTTGGGCAACTTTTTCGAGCATTTCGGCCGGAATAGCCCGAATTTCTTCGGAAATGTTGTCTTCCAAAGCTGGAATAGTTGCTGGCTTATTTCTGTAGACTTTAGACTTGACGTAGCCCCACAAAAAATAGTCTAAAGGCGTCAAATCGCATGATCTTGGTGGCCAACTTACCGGTCCATTTCTTGAGATGAATTGTTCTCCGAAGTTTTCCCTCAAAATGGCCATAGAATCGCGAGCTGTGTGGCATGTAGCGCCATCTTGTTGAAACCACATGTCAACCAAGTTCAGTTCTTCCATTTTTGGCAACAAAAAGTTTGTTAGCATCGAACGATAGCGATCGCCATTCANCATCTTTCTCTTTGACACCATGTCTGAAATCCCACGTGATCTGTCAAATACTAATGCATGAAAATCCTAACCTCAAAAAAATCACCCGTTAAAACTTTCTTAGACCTCTCACATTGTAGATTACTCACATTGTAATAATTCAATGAATTTATTGAATGGTTTAAATTTCACTTTTTAAACAATTGGCAACCTCTTTAAACCTCTCTCATCTGATACTCATATTGTTATACATATGTACATATGTATGTATTCAAAATACCCAATTCCTATAATTCAAGTTGACTTTAAATTCTCAAACATGTGGCAACCTTCTATACAATGTAACGTAGAAATAAAACCTTTTCAAGACTCTTTCTATTAAAACCTATATTGTGATTAGTTATATGCCAAAAATAAATAAATAAATAAGTAAATAAATAAATAAATAAGTAAATAAATAAATAAATAAATAAATAAATAAATAAATAAATAAATAAATAAATAAATAAATAAATAAATAAATAAATAAATAAATAAATAAATAAATAAATAAATAAATAAATAAATAAATAAATAAATAAATAAATATATAAATAAATAAATAAATAAATAAATAATTGTATTTGAATTTAGTTTTTATACTTCAGAATATTCCACATTATTCCACATGCTCAATGAATATTTCTCAACACTCTTTCGTTTGACACTTTAACTTAAGTATAATTTATTTAATTCGACTTTCAAACAGGTGGAAACCCTCTTCGAAATGTTTACCACCTAAAACCTTGGTAAAACCCTACATACATTTTCCAATAAACCCATTTTTCTTTAATTTGATTTTTCGAACAGGTGGCAACCATTCTACACGTACTTTATAACTAAATCCTTTATCAACCGCTTATGTACTGGAGCTCCGCGGAAAATAAAGCCCAAAAACGCTTATCATAACAATTTATGTACGTATGTATGTATATAAAAATAAAACATTTATGTAATCAAGGACTTTACAAAACTTTATTTATTTTATTAAGCTTTAAATTGAACTTCGATTGCTCTTTTCCAGCTAGTTTCCAACACTTAACGCCCTCATTTGTTATGCATTATTTCCTTCAGCATCCGGGTTTGGCACAAACCAAAGGCGCACGGCATCACTGGCATGTGGATGTATTTCAGGTGTTAAATGGTCAACAAAGTTAGGCAATTTTCACCTTCAACACGATTTTCTCTGTTTTTCTCTTCTCTATGCTTTTAGTTTTTGTTTTGTTTAACTATTGTATTGTTTAGGGAAAGTTCAAAAACTTCAAGATGTAAAGCCGAAAATCAATTTAAATCGAGACTAACAGGCACCAGTACCACACCTGCTATAAAATTACAAATGCTCACAAGAGCTCTTGAACAAAATTTCCTAAATTTGAGCTCTATTAACACATAAGCTAGCTATGTGGGTGTGTGTGTGTGTGTGTGTGGATTTTTGCCGTACACACTACATATCTGCATGTTTGAGGTAGCAAAAATCAAACTTCTAAATAAATCCAATTGAATCGAAAATTGGTAAGGCAGCGGCTAGCCTGACGCACTTGTAAATGACCGTTCGTTGTTCTCTGTTGTTGCTGGCCAACATATGTATGTATGTGTGTAGGTGGGGTAGTGCAACAGTCAGCGAAGGCACGCTGGTAACCACCATCGATTTGCAAAAACAAGTCGAACGTGGCATACAATCTCAAATCTCAAGCGTTGCAAGTAGAAAGTTAAAAGCCTTCCCAATTCAACACTCATGCTTTGTTGTAGTGTAATCGTTGTTATAGCCAAGCTGGTTGAATGAATGCCATCAGTAATGCAAACAATGTACATATAGTATACGAGCACATACATATATGTATGTACATCCATTCATACTTCAATACATACATATGTATGTACAAACTTTAGTTTAGTAAATATAAATATATCTACATGTGTGTATAGATTTTTATACACTTAGACGAAATTCATTATATTCTAAGCCGCCCTGCAGTGAAAAATTATCAACTTTTAAAAATAACCAACTTATAGTTAGCTTTTTGGCGGGACTTTGATAAATATCTCACTTTTAATTAGCTATGACAAAATCAACTTAAAGTGAGTTGTAAAGTCGTGCAGGAGTCATGCAGACGCAATCGGAAGTTTGTTTTCTTTACTAAAGTTAGGTACAAGCTAACGTCAACTCCCTGCAGGGCGTTTTCATATATCCACATACACATACATACGATGATAGACATACAGTGACTACAACAATTATTCACGTATTGATTTGTTTTAAATGTTCACAGCGTTTTTCAAATTAAATATTTTTTGTTATTTTTTTTATAAAAATTTATACAAAATTTGGGAAAATCCAACAAATTCTTATAAAAATTTCGGCTTCATAATCAGGGTATGCAGTTTTATATCCCATATTAGTTAAGTCTAATAACGTGCAAGTTTCAACCTGATTTTTGATATTTTTTTTGAGTGATTGCTTTGTCGCTTTTTTTTTTAAATGCAACTTACAAAACCTGGCATTGACTTTTTAAAATTTTGATGCCAACGGCCTCGCGCGTTTTATTTCATATGAAATATGTGCATACTTAAGGGCTGTTTGCAGCTCTCAATTAAAATGAAAAATACATACACTTAGCTAAAATGATGCACAGGTATGGGCGTAGCCAGGTAGGGGCAGGGGGTGCTCGAGCCCCCCTAACTATCAAATTTTCCTTATACATATATAAAATAGTACCCTGAAATGCCGGCTTAATAGGGTCGAGAACCCTTGTTTGTTTGTATGGTTTATTTAAAAAAAAAAACTGAATCAACACGTGAACACTTGTTTAGTTCATTGTGTGCACATGTGTATGCACTTCCTCTGGAGCTTGAAATCGACATTGTGTCTGCTAACAACTTGTAGTTTAGTTGATTGGTCTGTCGAATGGGCTCTCAGACGACCGTTTGGTGGTTATACACTACGCTAGTCCACTGCCTATGCGCTGTACAGTGGGTTAAAGAAAAGTAGTTCTTTATTAACCAAGTCATGTAACTAAGTAAGCAGTACGCGATAGTTTGACATGATAGCGATGATATAATGGCAGTATTTTTCCTTTATAGGTCATTATATAAGCTTTCGAACTCATATTTTTATACCCGAGCGCACTTGTTACCACGCCCACTTCCCTTATAACGGTAATTTCCAGAAATAAGAAAACTGCGATATTTTAGTAACTACTGAAGATAATTCACTCAAAATTGATATTTGGGATAATTTTCAGACGAAAAATAAGAATATTATAAATTTTTGGAAAATGGGCGTAGCCACGCCCACTTATGGTTACATGTGTATATCTTGGTAACCGCTGCACAAATTTCTACCATACCAAACTTGGCACAGTTGTTGGCCTGGATATAGCATACTAAATGGCCGAAAATTTGAAATATCGGACAATAACCACGCCCACATCCCATATAATGGTAATTTCGAGAAATACAAAATCTTCGATAAATCAGTAAATATTGAAGCTAATTTATTCAAAATTGATGCTTGCAACAATTCTTTAGCAAAAAATACGTTTATGGTAAAATTTTGGAAAATGGATAACCGTTCTACCAATTAGTAGCAAACTCGGTATTTTTATTGTGCTTGCCACATAAAAGCAAAACGTTGAAAATTATTGAAATCGGACTAAAATTGAGGCCGCTTTTCATATAACGGTAAATTTCAGAAATGCTTGAAACTGCAATATTTCGAAATTTAAGGACGCTAATTTACTCACAATTGATACACCACGGCTTATCATCTAGCGGTAGCTTTCGGAAAGGTTAAAAAAACATATATTTAATACTTGCGCCGGGTATTTAATGTTCGGCTCCACCCGAACTTAGACTTCCTAACTTGTTTTATCTTATTCCTGCCGAAAGAATTATGATTTGAACCTTCGATGCTCCTACTACACTGGGCGCAACGTTTCCCAGGGATTTTATATCCGCCAGGCTGTTGTTTTCATCGTTCCTGTTATCAGTAGAAAAACCGTTCATTAGCCAACGTTTTAGTACCAAACTACTATACCGTAGAAGAGATTCGGGCTTATAGCCGATTTGGGCTTCAAACTCCTTTTTT
Organism: Rhagoletis zephyria; assembly: GCF_001687245.7. Lineage (NCBI taxonomy): Eukaryota > Metazoa > Arthropoda > Insecta > Diptera > Tephritidae > Rhagoletis > Rhagoletis zephyria. The sequence goes on from NW_016157305.1 coordinate 349,482, forward strand.
TTGGCCGAGCGCCAAAGGCGCTTGACTTTACCGCAGGTTCGGCTTTGTGGGTCCTTTCATTGACGTTAGGTTATCAATATAGTTTCCGGCACAGATTTGAATCTATTGATTTACCCTTTCGATTCTTTGCATTCTCCAAAAGTTGAACAGTTTTTTCTTGATAAATTATATATGTTAATATTTTTGGGAAATCCACTCCCAAACCACGGTTTCTGCACCAGCGTGAGAGTTTATTGTACGATTATTCAGGATTGCTGGGTATTTTCCCGCAGTCGCAATGGCGATGTCATCTGTGTTGGCCTTTTCTTATTGATTCTTATTCTTTCTTTTATAAAAATTCCGCTATCCTAGAATTTTCTTTAATTCAGTGCCATTTTCTCAAAAGGCTTTTAAAACTTATCTGACTTGAAAATATATTTTTCAGAACAACAGTTTTGTTTAAAGGGTAGATTAATTTTAAAACTTACTTAAGAAAACGACTCGTAGGGTATAGGAAAATTAAAAAAAAATATATATTTATAAATATACCAAAACAAAGCAAAAAATCCCACTGTACCTGTACATTGTTAAGAGCGAGTGTGAGTTAGTTTCAATGTTGTGTTTGGGTGGCCTTGACAGCTGTGTTTACTTTTGCTTTTGATGGAACGCTTTAGCCGGCAGCGTCTTTGGGCTAACCAACCAACCAAGCATTTGTGTATCTAACTAAGTAATATGTTGAAATTTTATGAAAATTGCGATCGAATATTCTGGTTTGCACTAATCTAAAGGTACATAATTAATTTACTTCCTTTGTCATAGGGATTACAAAACACAAGCTATTGAACTGGTGCAAAATTACAATAGCACTGACTTTCTATAACTGTACAGTGCGGCATATTGAGGATTGGCCAAGCAAACGTAAACGAAAATCATCGACTTGTTTCCATAGAAATTACGGTCGGCAAAGTTATCCTTAGCAACAATATCATTAATAATAAAAACGAGAGCATTACAAAAACAATACAGCAAACAAAACAGCAGATAATAATAACAACAAAGTGCAGCTAGTGCTAGTGGAAATCATCAGGATAGTCCACCGCCTGTGTCACCATTGGCATTGGAGTGGAGTTGCTTCCGATAGGCGACACAGGATATTCAAAGAATTACATAAAAGTTTGCCGTTGCCGGACGATACGTGACAAAAGGAATTTAGGAAATTGAAGATGACAAAAACAAAAAAAAATATATACTCATGTACAGTAGCAGAACAAATAAAAAATACACGTATGTATATGTACAAAGTGTTGAATGTTGAACGCAAGTGATACCAACAACAGGCAATGGCGTTCCAGAAAGTCATCTATCTGGTTTTGTGGAAATTTTCGAAGCAAAGTAACGATGATAAAACAAAAAGTTGTACAAGATGAGGTACATGGTTTGTGACACGTGATGTGTGACAGTATGGGTGGTGGTAGTTTAAGCGATACTATTTATGCGAAAAGTATCAGCAACACCTTGATGTCAAAAAGCACCGAGTAGTAAATAGTGGTGTGTGAATTGTGGCAACACCTTTACAACTACGTGATCATCAGCAATTGAATGATTTAACTAAGTATGTATGTACATTAGGCAAATAAAACAATAGCCATACACCTTTGTATCAAAAGTTATTCTACAAATCAACTCCGAAAAAAAAAATTTGTTTGGCTAAACGTAGAGGCGCTTTTCGCATTTTTGCATTTTTTCCTTCTATCGTCGGCATTTAGAGTCGTGTCTTACAGTACGATAAATCAATGCTTCAAGGAAAAAACATTATTTTTCTCCAAAGTTCAACGACGGGGTATTCCCCGCCCGTTCTAGTACCTATCCACCATTTATCAGTGCTTAATAAACTAACGTACCACCCTAATGCCAGTAAATTAAAGTTCACCAAAAGTCATTAAACTTTTGCTAAGGAAGAATTTCCTGTATTCACGTAAAGTATTTATTGAAAAAAACTTGTTGCCGTATGCAGGTGTTACAGAAAAATGGCGAAATTGCATAGCAAAAATATTTCAGACGGCGAACTTTGAGGTAGTACATAAATATGTATATAAGTGCACACGTTGCAGAAAAAAAATTATCAATGGCTTGAAAATAAATTTTCTCATGCTAATTCATATCGAATGCACTTTTCTTCTGTACTTCGCAGATACTTTTTCGAATTCATGAAAAATAAAATAAAGTGCGGAATTTTATATTATCATTTTGAAGTTGTCTGACGGAAGTTGAATATGGGACAGCTAAATTTAAAATAAAATAAATAAATAATAAAATTAAATTACCTACATAAATAAACAAGTAAACAAATTGAAAAAAAACTTTTTTCTTATTGATATGTCCAAAATTATTCAGTTACAAGTTAGCTGACATCGTATGCAGAGGTAACCGCCGTGGACAATTTCGCGGCCATCACCATAAAAATAAAGTTAGATCTTCCCAAAGAAAATATACGGATGACCTTTAGTTCCGTCCTAATCAACTTCAAGTTAACTTATGGTTAGATACATATACTGCAGGGTATTTGCGTCCGCAGTTGTAACAAGCCTAGTCGAATAATTTAAAGAATTTGTGTATATTTGGAACTTTATTCACCTTCAGCTTCGAAGACACTACATACATGTTGAGGGATCTATGAGCGGAGGTTCGGTTAGTGCTATTGTGCTTACTTCCCAACACCAACGTTACTTTCCACCATTAAAATATTGGTAATAATTACAATGGTTCTGGGGTCTGTACGCTTTTCCAGGGTTCCGAGGGGAAACAAGTATTTTTTTTTTGGATCACCCTAATTAACACCTTATACTAATGTACACTAAAGAAGCTTATGTTTGAGGTGTCCAAGGTGAAACTTTACTATATATGACCAGATTTTTCGTGTGCCTGTGAGCTTTATTTAATATTGCAAAATTTTTCGATACGTGAGAAGGCGTTAAATTTTCAGTCAAGAAATTAAAACTTAACATTATATTCAGTGGTAGATGGTATAGACTTGAAAAAAAGCGTTGTAAAATGGCAACAAATACATACATACATATGTATGCTGAAAATTAATTTGCAACTTTTACTCACTCATCGTTTTACATATGCATATGTAGTTATATGGTAAATATATGTATGTGAATGTGAAGGTGCTCTTTTCGCATATTGTTTTACGGTTATTTGTATCCATTTGCAGGAAAGCCACCAGCCGAAATTGAATTCAATAGCAACGCTACCATAAGCTCATATACCTACGTATAAATTTTTTCCCAACGATAACTGGGGGAAATTATTTTTTGGCCCATTTTTTCGTATTTGTTTGTACGAACATGTTTATGTAGATGCCTCTTTGTAATTGTGTTTGTTGTGTGGCAATCACTGTTGGATCATTGAATTTTTAATTAATTCCAGTCACCCGCTTGCATATGTACTTGCTTTCGGCTAGCCAGTTTCCATCTTCGATACCACAATTTTTTGTACCTGGCAGTCGACTTTTCCCCTGATCTCTTATTTCTTCTGTCTTCTTCGGTTTTGCCTACATTTTAATATAACACTTGCTTACTATGCCGAAAAATGCCGTACTTTTTTGCTACTACGTAATTTTTATTTCTTTTCTGGCAATAAATTCTGTCGAGCTACCAGTTAAGCTCATCAATAGTACAAAAATACTGTACATACATACACATAGGCATGCTGTGTACAAACTATATCTTTATGTATGCCTGTGTGTATTCGGATGCTACCTGGTAGTGAAAAGCAAAGCTGGTCTATAAATACTCCTAGTAGATGAACTGGTTAAGGCTGACGCAAAAGCGGACTGGTTATGAATAACTTTCATGATCGTGACTAACGATATCTCTTTTCTAATGCCAAAGTGACAAGGATAATCAAATTAGTATTTAATCGGTACTTTCATTTTGGCCTTGGTATCAGTAGATATGGCTTACCTCGTTGAGATTTTAAATTCGAATCTGAGTGGAGGTGAAACTTAGACATTTCTCATATTGCCTATTGTGATACTACTTTATAGATTTTCTGTAATGATAACTACAGGTAAACAATGCGAAGTTATTAAGGAAAGCGCTGGGTGCTCAAATAGAAGTACCGCAGGCAACTGATGGCTACGCCTCGATATTCCAAGCAGCTACAGCATTAGAGGTCCGAAGCGAAACTTATTGGACAGGGTTTCTCTCAGAATCGAAAGCTGACACTAAAGCAGCTAAAAAATTGTACTACCCGCCAGAAGGAATTTGCAACATTTTATTGCGGGGCTTTCGCTTAGCGCTCGCTGATTAGGCTAAAAGCTCATTTCAGGTATATGCTGACTATTCTCTATTGAATTATAAGAAATACTATAGCCCTGATTGCCACCTGACTGGCAGAGTAGATATTTTTCTAACCTAAACTTGAGACTAACAGTGAGCTCCCGACAAATAAAAAAAAATTATAGTTTAAAAAACTAAAACCTCCCTATTATAATAGCCATTCGTACTGTCATCAGATATGTAACTTGAGAATAGAAATCGCTGCATCTTTTAGGCGCATCAATATTACATAGTTACATCCCGAGCTAATAAAAGGAAGGTAAAAAAAAGTTACCTTCAGCTCTTCCGCTGAACTTCTACCCTTTCGTGAGCTTTTGACTGGGCAAATTCCATACGCCATCACTCGCCCAATCTCCCTTGGAGAACGGATCGAAGACAAATCAATACTTCCTAGCCTGATGGCTCAGAACATTGCCACGGTGCTTTTGAATGCGCTCTACTTTCTTTATTATTGTCGACTTTTATAGTCAATTCACCCAGAAAATGATCCCATACAAAATAATTGGCACAATTATGGCCTCTCGAAGCCAGTAGAACTATTTTGGAGAGAAAAACCACCTCTTCAGTATGGTCATAATGGGCTTTCTGTTTAGGATCATGCAAATATTTAAGCCTGTCTGAGAACAGAAGGGGAACGCCACCGGTCGTGGGAAGTATTGGCAAGTCAGACCTAGTAGCTTCCACTGCAGGGTAAATTTCCTATGAAAGAGTGTGCTAGAGTACACACACACACACACACTCACAGGTATATATGAACGTAGGCGTGTAATTTCAGGATATAACTTGGTCGAAAACGTGCAGCTAGAGCCAGAGGTTGTCCTAAATCCAGCGGCAAGTGGAGTAAGCAAAAGATTGTTGTCAGGTAGTTGTGCCAAATTACATGAAGTTTGTGCAAAGTTTTTATTGTTCGGCACTCGCTTGCATCTCAAACTGCGCCTCTTCTCTGCGCTCTCCTGGGTACACTTCTTATACAGTTTAAGTGCCAGCTCTTTTATAAAGGTATTTTAAGCGTATTGTAGAGACGCTTCACCGCTGCTGTCTGTTACAAGCTATGTACATACATACATATGTATGCGCTACCACTACTATTTACGTACATACATTTTGATGCTGGCAGCTACGCCCTCTGGCAACGAAAAATATTCAGCAAATGTCCCAAACAAATGCCACTGATTGAGTCACATCGCTGGGGATATATTGACTTTTTCTTTACTTTTATCTATACAAAAACTTGTGTTGTGTTGTTTTTGCTATCAGTTTTGTGTGTGTGTGTGTGTGCGTGTTTGTATGTTGTTGTTTGTTGCTGCTTATTTGTAGGATCATAGTTTTGTTTTTATTATTGTTGTTGTGCAACAGTTTCTCATACTCAATGATTTCGTTCGATTGTTTGATTTTCAATGAGAAATCAAGTTGAATTTGTGCAAAGCAGATGACAGGGGGTGAAGGAAGTGAACCTCTGCAAAATGAATTCGGAGAATCTGAAGAGTAATAAAGCAATGAGCTTCGACAATATTTTACATTATTTGTTGTTGTTGGTGAGTTGGTGATTTATTTGGTGCAACTTTTTACTGTTTATATTTGCAGGTTGTTGTTAGTTGTCGTCAACTACCTGATTAACAAAATTTTGCATTGAGATATCGAGTATCTTTTGATCTCTTCGAATCAGTCACATTCAGTGAAGTGTCGCTAATAATTTATACGTGGAGCAATAAAATTTCTTGGTGTTGCCGAATTGGTAAGACATTTATGGAAGTTCCAATTAATTTCAATTTCGGAATGTTTAAAAAGTTCTCAAGTATGTACATAGGAAGTTGGGAGCAAATGGATTTGTATAAAGCAACAAGTTAAATTTTCAGTCAAATAAAGCTACCGTAAAGTGAGCTACAATTATTTTTTAAACAAGTTGTCGTATATTCACTGGCACAATTATACGAAACTACATATAAATGGTGTTCTAGATCCTCTCTCATATGGAGGGATTTTTGTTTATTGAATAACGCAAAAATATGAGAGAGATTATGCCATTCCAGACCAGTTTCGACTTACTCTTCATAAAGGCGTTGTGAGGGCAGCTTAGTCTCTCTCGATGAATCTTGTCTCTTATTTGCAGATTACATAGCCTATAGACTAATTGGCCTTAAGTCTTTTGGGGATACGTGAGAGGACTCTCCTACTTTGAAGATAATACGGTGACATGGAAGGCTTTAAAGAGTTACGGTGCGGTTTAGCCGCGAAATGGGCGCCAATAAGTAACCAAAGCGGCGCTTATTGCCGAGCCACCCAAGTCTTCTTTCAGGTATCCCAGCGAACAGAATTTTCGGCAAGGATACGCCTGAAACGAAATAATTCCTGGCAGCCTTCCGCATTTTTGCAGAATTCCCTGTTTGATGAACCACCTTTCTAACCTCGAACTTATAGATCTCAAAGCTGAGATTGTACAACTCCCAGTCATGTTGCAGGTGCCCTTTTTTGCTTTGTTAATGAGACGTCTGCTTCGACAGCTCCAGAGTCCACCAGCTTCATTTAACCTTACCTGAGGGCCTACTTAATAGGCATGCGTTTTCGATGGCGCTACTTCATGCTGAGGTAAATTTTCAATCGAGTAGTCGGAAGGATTACAATTATCCTATGGGGCATGTGTGAGCGACTCATACAGTTTACTGCAGCAGAGGTCCCAGTTTATGTCATACCTTTGGTCTGAAGGGGAGCGAGCGTCGAGAACCCTCCGGTCAGATAAACGGGATATTAGAGAAGAAAAGCTAAGGTTGAGGTCAAGGACCTCGCGCCTGACCGCAGTGAGGAACGTACGTTTGCTATCTCTGTAACAAATTACTACGTCCTTACTCGTCCTTACTTAGAATCAAATTAAAACGTGACTCACTTTTTGTGTCAATGTCCAAACTTCCCCAACAAGTGTGCCAGGAGTTCTCATTTGTACTTATAATTACTGCGGCAGTCCACCGTTTAGCTTCAGTTTTTTTAAATAAAAAATAGAAACTTATCATTTAAAAATTAATGTATGTATATTTACATCTAAACTCACATATAAAAAAAACATATTAAACAATAATAATAATTTTTTTTAAATGCACGTCAAATGCGATTACGTAATTTTTTTCTATTTCACGTGTATATTTATGAAATACATCATGTCCCAAAAATTAGCTCGTCATTTGTAAATGCCAACACATGTTAAGTGAAGAAAAAGTAAACAATACGAGTACAACAATAAGCCTAACAATATTAAATTTTATGCGTAAACATAAACAGCAAAATAATGCCATCTATGCCAACCGTAAATTCATCATCAACAAATATGCTTATAAACCATAAGCGATGGCGTGGTTTACAAAGAAAACAAGGATTTGCCACACACATAAAGATAAACGGCTTCGGTAAGGTAAAGCAATTGAATACCTATGTACATAAACCTGTACATATTTACATACAAACATAACTACAGTTGTGTATTGTGTTTACAGCATGAATAAGTAATACGTCATAAAGTCAAGATCATCGCTCATTGCGCCTTTGACTGCCATTCACGCAACGAAAATTGAAGGCCATACCAACACGTTAACGCTCAGCCCTTTTATTGTATGCGTGCGTTAACCCTCAACCACTGGCAAACAATTATTGTCACACAACCACCTAACATGCGTCCACCTGTCATACGTCCGTAGCTCCGGGTCAAAATATTTGCGGTTATTAACTATACAGCTGACCGGTTATTAACTCCACAGTGAAACGTATGTTAGGTAGTTAAGGGTTAATACAGGTAAATCAACTTGAATTTAGAGCTTGTATATGAGTGTACTTTAGTATACTAGCAATCAAAAATATAGAATTTTTGGAAAAAATAAGTATACAGGAAATCGAATTTAAGTTTACTTATTTGTAATTTTGTTTATTTTTCAAATCTATATCATCAAATATAATATAACATAAAAAAGTCTAAGTTCAGGCGAAGCCGAACATTAAATACCCGGCGCACGTATTAATATAGTTTTTTAAGTTTTCCGAAAACTACCGTTACATGGTAAGCAGGAGTGGCTTGACCCCTATCCCAAAAATAGTTTGTTCAGTTAGACTTAATGAGATAAAGTGATATACTGTTACTCCCAAAATTGAGCGTACGGTTTTTTTTTTAAATAATATTCGCAATGTTTTGTATGCCAACATTTTTTTGTTCATTCGGTATTAAAATATGGCTTATAGTTTAGAAACGCCATTTAAATCCAAGAATAAAACTGTGTACGAAAATTTAGAAAAATCTGTAAAGTTTCAGCAAAATCACACTATTTTTAATTCGAATTTCTGCATAGAATTCAGGTATGCAATTAAAAAGTCCATTAAAGTTTTAACCGACTTCCAAAAAAAAAGGTTATCAGTTCGTTGGAATATATGTATATATATTTTTTTTGTATGTATGTTACCGCATAACTTTAGACAACGTCAACCGATTTAGATAATTCTTTTTACATCAAAAAGGTAGTAGCGTCTCAGAGGTGGCCCCGTACTAATCTGGTTTAGATCCGATCGTTGGATCATCAAATATGTATATATATTTTTATATGAGAATTGAAGTCGGTTTTGTTTTTTGCTTAAAAACTACTTGTAGTATAGTAATGTGCGAATTTAAAATGTCTAAAAATTCGTGTTGATTCTTGAGAATTTTTTTGCCGACTGTCCTACGCATTTTTACAACGCTTTTATCAACTTGCAATGTTGTGTGTCCAGAAACTTTCAATGTTGTGGATCCAGAAACTTTCAATGTTGTGTGTCCGACACCAAAGCAAAGCTTTGAAAAGTTCCTATAAAAAAGCATAGTGCATAGGGCGACAGCTGTAGTGAATAGGGCGAGGTAGATGACATCTAGATGTCGCCCTATGTACTACGTTTGCTACAGCGGAAATAGACGACACGCCATTTCTTTAAATAAAATTAATTGGTGCTCGTTTGTATGTACATACATATGTAAATGCATGTGTGTGCACCTTTCTATTAATATCGTTGAATTATTTTAATATCTATTGCAAAATTTTATTCAGACAGGACTAAAAAGTAGAAAATAAATAATATAAAAAAAACTTTTTAATATACAACGCTTTTATAAATGGACTAAAAAGTAGAAAATAATACTTCTCAGTCCCATAGAATTTGTTTTGATAACTTTTGATTTTGAAATTTTAGCAAAAGTCATTATAAACAATCTATGAAATTGAAAATGAAAAACGTGGGGCGCATGCAATACAAAGCATTCGATTTAATTGACAATAGTCAAACTACATAACGTAGACCTAAAATTTCTACAGCGAAAGTAGAACTTTGAAATCGATTTTAAGCGGTCGTTATTCATATACCCACATACATACATTCATATATTACTTTTCATATCAATTCAAGTGTATTACATGCGCCCCACGCTTTTCATTTTCAATTTCATAAATTGTTTATAATGACTTTTGCTAAAATTTCAAAATCAAAAGTTATCAAAACAAATTCTATGGGACTGAGAAGTATTATTTTCTACTTTTTAGTCCATTTATAAAAGCGTTGTATATTAAAAAGTTTTTTTTTATATTATTTATTTATATATAAATTATTAATATTTTTTTTATACACGCTGCGACAAACGATAGCACATTACTTTTGATGCTTTTAAGGTTCATTATTTATATACAAAAGTATAGTTTTTTATCTAACAAATACCATATAAATCTAAATTTCAGATCGGATTTACACGTAGAATTAAAAAAAAAATATTAAATGAATATTAAAAAAAAAGAAAACTGTACATACTGAGGATCTACAGGGTCTGCTAATTTGATGAGTGGAAGTGTGGTAACTCATACTTAGATATACAAAAAATGGAACATCTAAGTGGCGCTGATATCAAAATATGGAATCGGTTCACCATAAAAATCATATTTACTTGAAGAATTTTTATTCTTAAGTTTTTTGAAATTATCATTTTACTTACGCTAAAATGACACAAAAAGCGCCGAGACACGTAAACTTTATTTTCGGTCGTAGATTACGGCTCTGTTTACCGTTTTTTTTAGATTAGGTAATTTTCCCAAGATATTATTATTTTAACTTTGCATTACGAATGAAAGGAGAATTCTAACTTTGATATGGAAAATGTTACTCATACGCCATGTACGAGTATGAACGCATACGGCCATGTACGATGTGGCGTATGAGTAACATTACTTATTTACTCATCGATTTTCTTCGTTAGTAGCTTGATTTTTTTTGCAAACGACCAAGCTTAACACAAATAAAAAAGAATTAAAAAAGATTTAATGTTAATGTTTGATTTTATTCATAAAACTGAAAATATCTTGGCAAAGTGACTTGATCTGGAAACACGGTATACAGATATATAATCTTTATAAAATGGTACCGAAATTCCACAAAAATGTGTGCATAATATATAGAGTATAGTAGTATTTTAAAACAAAAACGAATTTGCTTTAGTTATTTAACCTAAAGTTAGTAAATATGTATATCTATGTGTATACAAATGTTGCGAATGTCAGACTTTCAGCTGCTTTCTGTGGTTGTGGTGGTTTGCCTTGTAAATTATTTGCGGGACCATTTACAGTTGCTGGATATAAAGAAGTTATTCGTTTGTGGAAATATTATGGAATTTTGAAAAAAAAAACTCCAAATTAAAACATTTGGTGCACACGTTTATTTCGCGGTTATGGCGCGATTGCTTCGAATATGGTAATTGAAATTCTTGGATTGGCGTTCCGTGCAAAACGATGTCTGAAAGAATGTAAAGGACACGCAGCTGCTGAGCCAAGACAGAAGCGTGATTGCGTGCTACATCCTCAAATGAGAAGTGAATCGCGCCGATTTTCAATATGACTGCACCATTGAGTAAAGGGAGTTGCTGTGTGCTAAGTGGGGATCGCTCGATTTGTTCATTTGTACAGATTTATAAGTGGTCTAGAAATAATGAGTTCAGCTTAATAACAACTTTCCAAACAACAAAACTCTGTAGCTGTGAAAATGTACAAATCGTGTGATCGTTGCTTTACAATTGGCCCCATGAATGTGATTTGTCATTATTAAATTCCGCTAATGTCTCATTCGGAGACGCCAGGATTTGTTGTGTAGGTCACTGTCTAAATAATCGAGTTCCTGGTAGTCGACCAGTCGACTTAGCGTTTCCTATCGACTTTTATAACTAACCGCTCACATATAACTAGTCGACCATATACTAATTTTCGGTTTGTCGACTATGTAGTTGTTTCTTTATAACGATTAAAATGGTTCGCTGTGTATGATATTTAAGAGCTATTTTATATCGTGTTCAAAAACATTTCGGTGTAGTTAGAAAGTCTTTAAAACCATTTTTGTGGTTATTTTACATATACAATTATTAAGATAAATCCCCTAACTATACTTAGCTATACAAAGTCAAGAACTCGACTTCCTACTGAATCATCGCTTTCGCCAGCGAAGACCAAAAGTTTCTTCAATTTTAAACGTAAAAATTTTGAACACTAAATGTTTAAACATGTTCTTAAAACTTACAGTGAATTATCATTGTTTTTGTTGTGAGAAAATTATAGCGAAACAGAGTCTTACTTAACAAAACTTTCATTATTGAATCATGACTTACATTCACACATATATGTATGCATCTATACATACAAAAGGGCCGAAAAAATTCGTGCAACATTCACCAATAAATTTAGACTTTTCGATGCAGCAGATTGATATTTACATACACATGTATGTATATCAAATTTAAAATTTGGGTTTTCGAATTATTCACAAAAACATGTGGAGTAAAATAGGAATTGAAATAAATCTGTATTCATAGCACCCGTTGGCAATCTGCTGTGATATTTAATATTTGCTAGAAAATTGGTCGTTTCACTGTATGCAAGCAAAATTTATGCTGCAAACATTTTGTACGTACATATATATACTATTTAAGCTAAATTTATCGCATTCGAAAGGCGATTCTGGTACATACATACAAATCTACGTTTAGCTGAAACGTGCAAATGAGCGTGACATTTATGACGGAAGCATATCCACAAATGTGCCGCGTGACTACTGATTGTCGAGTTGCTGCTTTGCTGTTATCACAAGTGCGTACAGCCGCTATTTCTGCGTATTTTTTTGCAAGCATATATGTATGTACAATACATACATATGTACATATTTATCCGCTCGTCAGCATTGCCATAACAATTTTTTTCCCCTACATATTTACTTCCCAAATCCGACCGAAATCGTTTACAACCTAACAAATAAATAAATTTCAATTACAAAAAAGCATACAATTAATTTATTTGAGATTAAAGGTTTCGAATACATAACATTTACATGCATACATACATATATTTACTTTGTACATTTTAAAACAAACAAGAAATAAGTAAATAAATGCAGGTGCAGTCTTAGGCACAGAGATGAGACCATTTAACATTACTTGGTTGTATGAATTCTATACATACATGTCATTTATCAATAAGTTTAATTTCCTAAAAGTAAATTTAAATCAATTATCCGTAATTATACATGCAAATCTTTAGCAGCTGACCACACATACACTCAATTATTCTTAACACAACGCTTTCTAGTGAAAGCTATCATTCTTGAGATATGACCAAGGAAAATATTTATATATATATATATATATATATGAAAATGATGTTTGAAATATATATATATGTTTATAATTAAGAATTTAGAAAACTTATGTAATTCAACTATCCGATCAAAATCTTACTTTATCTACCAACCTACCAAATGAAAAAGAAGCGACCAAATTTACTCGAAAGAGACCAATAATGGCAACACTGCCGCTCACAATAGCACAACTTTACATGTGTGCTTCAATAAACGTATCATAATCACAGGCGTATAATCATTCATCCAAAGTGAGCGCTCACTTTTATGTTGCATCATTTTCGACGCAAAACTTTTGCCTTCGGTGTGAAATTGCTGCCGAGGCGGCTAGAGGCTCATGCGAAATGCCATCAGGCCTCAGACCGTGACGATACTTAAATTTCAGGCACGCATAAATCACAACAAGGCAAGCAAACACAAATCGCAGGGGTTATATTGGGTGTGTTTGTACCGTTTGGTTTGTATTTTTTGTTTTATTAATTTTCATTTGTATTTCTCCACGGTGTACAGTGATTCAGAGCTCACGTTTAAGACGAAAAAAATCGTATCTCCAATGAATCGTGTCCGATTTTTCAAAAACGTAAATTATCTGCTTTAAAACCGAAATGGTTTTGAAATAGCTTTATTTCTAAACTACGTGTAAGAGGGTTGCCATCTGTTTTAAAAATAAAATTCAACTTAATTCATCAATTAATTCAAATATGCATCACAATGTCGGGCGAAAGAAATTCAAAAAAAAAAGCTTTGGTTATAAAATATTTTGAATTGTTTGAAAAGTCGAATTTAGTTGATTTATTCACAAGATGTGTGAAATATTAAAATATGAATGTCGAACGAAAAAGTGCAAATAATGCGCAGCGGCATATTTGTGAAAATCGTCAGCCCAGCACCTTTATTTAGAATTTCATAAACGAGATGTCAAATTGAGGCGAGTTTTGGCACCTGATTATTATACGCGAGCGCACTTGTGCACAAGGGTATTATAACTTTGTTCACATAACGGTTGTTTGTAACAGGCAAAACGAATCGAGATAGATATAGACAAATGTATACATAAATGATCAGAATNATATATGTATCTCGCTAACCGTTCTAGCAATTTGTACCAAACTCGGTGTGGTTATTTTGCTAGCCACATAAAAGCAAAACGTTCAAAATTATTGAAATCGGACTAAAATTGAGGCCGCTTTTCATATAACGGTAAATTTCAGAAATGCTTGAAATTTCAATATTTCGAAATTTAAGGACGCTAATTTACTTAAAATGTATACACCCCGGCTTATCATGTAGCGGTAGCTTTCGGAAAGGTGGAAAACATATATTTAATGCTTGTGCCGGGTATTTAATGTTCGCCTCCGCCCGAACTTAGACTTTATTACTTGTTTGAAATAAGATTTTGTCATATTAACGCCATGCGGGTTTAAAAGTTTCATTCATGTGGCTGCCTCGGCTGGTTTCGCACCCTGTCAACCCAGTTTTCCAAGACCTTGGTGACGGTTTCTGGCTCAATCTCATAAATGGCTTGCTCGATATTCACCTTATGGTTCATCAGGGCAGCCCACAAACAAGTTTAATGGCGTCAAACCATAGCGCCGAGATGACCAATTTTCATCGCCGAGACTGTATGTATTAAAAATTTGTATTTTGTTATTATTATTATTATTTTTGTATGTATACACAGCACATATACGCTCAAGATATGTACTATTCATTCTAGCGTATTTCGAAACAGAGTTTCCACCAAAATTTTGGAGTAAGAATCTTAGTTGATAGATATCGAAATCCATTTTTTTTTTAATTCAGAAATGATTTTTAAAGTTATAAAAATGACCAGTATTCGATATCCAAACCTCAAAAACTCGGTAAACCTGATACTAATAATTATAATAATAATAGATTGGTGCTTACACATACATATGTTAGTGTTTGGCCGAGCTTCTCCTCCGATTTGTGGCGTGCGCCTTGATGTTGTCACGCAAAGGGGAGGGACCTACAGTTTTACACCGACACCGAACGGCGATTGTATTTTTATGAAAAGCTGTTTTTCATCGAAGAAATACACTCGGAGGATGTTTGGCATTGCCTGTCGAGGGGCGGCAGCCGCTGTTAGAAAAAAACTTTCTTATTTCGCTTGTACATATAGGAAATTCTATTTATTTCGCAATAATAGTAAGTTTTGAACCATTGTGCATTGTCCGGATGTTTTTTCTGTTCGTCTTACGCATGCCTTCACTTATGCTACAGTATTTATTTCTGTTTTTTTTTCGCAACTGCTAAAAGCGCATAAAGGTGAAATTGCTTTTGTTACAAACTTCCATGTTATTGTTTTTGTTCAAGCGGATACGCATTCCCACACATATCTGCGCACAAATGTACACAGATTAACTACACACATACACAACTGCACACATTTGTATGTATGAACGTATTTATATACATATATTGATCTGTTATTCACATACATATTAAATGAAATGTTACCCACGGCATATAAGTAATTCAAGCAACGTGCCCTTTCGTTCGAATGAAAAGAGCGAATATGAATAAAATAAAAAATGTACTAAACAAATAAGAGCGGATTGAATGTAAAGTATGGATTAAAAAATTTATGTCTAGTTGATGAAGTGGAAGATAAGGGTGAAAAAAAATATATAAAATGTGCGTGAAATATAAGTGATTTGTAATAGCATACGGTTCCCAGTGAAGTGGGGAAAGCCCTGGGGTGAGAAAAAATTCAGTTAATGAGTTGGGTCAGCGGCGCGAACAGCGGAAGGGTAGAAAACCCCTTACTTATACATTTTTGCACAATGATGTGAGTAATTGCGGATGTGGCAAATTTTCAATAATAAAAAGGAAGTACATAAATAAAAATGTGCAAATAATAACTGCTGCAATTATGTAACTCTTAAATCATTTTTAAATACTTCCGGAAATAGATAGCGATTAAATGTAGAAATTTAGCTGCAGCTGCAAACGCATATATAAGTGTATATGTATGTACGTAGATTCTAAATTAATGCGCCGACTATTTGGAAAATTTAACATAATGCCCTTTTACACTCGAGCGCACTTTTGCTGTGACTCTCTAAGGAAATCGAGTTAGCTATAGACATTATGTATATTAAAATGCTTAGAATGGCAATATGTCTGCAATATTGAGTCCCACTAGACAAGGGCTCCTTGAAATACTGTAGACTTAAATCTGGTTTACTAGAGCTAATGAAGTAATTTGGGCGAGAGACCCCACCTTTTACCGATAGCTCCCCTACATCAGTACAAGGCAAGCAAGCGGGCAACAACTTTCCTACCCATTCCTCAATGTAAGGCTGCCACGACAGCCGTCGTTGATCGACCACCTAGTTACGTGGTTCAGGTAATCTTGAGCCAGATAAAAAGGGTGTATAGAAATCGTCCCTAAACCAAAAGTTCCACATCATCTACATAGGCGATCGCCCGACAGGCCACTTTTTCCAGTTCCTCTAGAAGGTCGTTTAACACCGCAATCCAGAGCAGCGGAGAGGGATCACCACCTTGTGGAGTGCTCCTATTGACTCTGCACTCCACTCCGCGGCGACAGTTTTGTCACGAATTAAGCTGTAGATAAGCTAATTAGGTTGGTTTCAGCCCCCCCCCGATTATGAATATACTTGACCATTGTCTCTGAAGTGATATTGTTGAAGGCCCCGTCGTCGTTTTTTGCGAAAACAAAGATACTGTCAGGCCTAGAATCCCTAGGGGAAACATGGGAGCCTTTTCCGGTTTCGGGATAAACGCAACACTGACTACTTACCAAGCCTTGGGGATGTAACCGGTCCTCACGCAATTGGCATAAATAGGATCCAACCAATTTCAGAGCCCTTTTCAGCTGCGCAGGAATGATGTCATCGGTACCCGGCGATATTAATAGTTTGAACGAAATTATCGCCCAGGCCATGTGACCATCGTCCAGAAGATCGGAGAAGTACAGGACAACAAAAGAACAGATTTTCGTGATGTTAGGCAGACAAATGTAAAAGTACTGGTGAAAACACCGTCGCCAGGTATGGCTATACCGGGGCAATGGCAAAGGAAGTGATCGATGCTCTGGAATTCTTAATCACCGCCGTGACAGCTGCACAATATTCATTCGCCGGAAATCTCTTTCTCTTGGTGTGTTTTTCCATCAAGTAGTGACCCGTAGTGATATCTATAGCCAGCTGTAGTAAAGAGCGTTCCAATTGCAAAGGTGGTTGGGTTCTGCTGTTATCGAGCTAGATTGAGCTAGATGTACAATGATTCTTCACACAATTCGAAGAATTTCCTTAGGATATAATTGCGCCTTGGCTGTCAGAAAAAAAATATTGTTCAAAATTGTTATAAGTGTAAGTTCCGCTTGAAATAAGCTGCAATGGTTTGGCAGTCGAAAAAAAAACAAATTCTGCAGTAAATTTTTGGACAACTTCACGATGACCTAGAGAGACTTGAAACTTCACAGTTGGCTCAGAACGCGCTGACAATGCAATTCGAAAGATGAGTTAGTCCAATAGGTGGCGCAGGAGTCGACATATTTGAAAAACCAGTATTTATGAACAGATTTCGTTCATATTTAGAACGTAGATTAACTACATGAAATGGAACAACTCCATGGCGCAGGAGTGGATGTATTTGAAAAGCCAGGAAAAAAGGGGGCACTCACAATGAAAATTCTATCTGTGTGTGAAAGTATGGAATATTCTTTACGCGTCCTCCTAACCTAATCTAACCTACCGGCCCTTGAACGTATTTTAGCTAGATAAACATAGATATTGGCCATGATCTTCTGCATTTAAAAGGTTTTTAAAATTGCCGTCTTTGTATTAACCGAAAACCGCACTTGAAAAACAGTTCAATTGTAATAAAGTCACTAAAGTTCACACTTTCATTCAATGTCTTTTTTAAAGCTTGCTTGTACGTTGCGATGCCAGCTATGTTTAATATATAAAATGTGTATAAAATTTTTCTTCAGTCTATATTACGTATTTCACTTTAATTCATTGATTTCTTTCCCACTAAAGTAATTACTTGAAATGCCGCCATGTCGTATACGCAATTTTTTATTTGTCTCATCAAAGTGTACGACACTCAATAATTTTGCGCAATAAAAATATAATCAGCCACAACAGCGCTGCCGTATTGTAGCGTACACACATATGTACATATGTAGATTAAGAAGAGAGTGAATGAGTGTGGTTGTGGGTGTGGCGGCGATTTACAGTAATTTCAGCACAGATTAACTGCAACGCTCCAGAAGTTATTACAGCGGCTAGCGCATTAAAAGTGTATTAAAAAGTGGCGGTGGCATTGTTCGTGTCACAGCGCAATTTCGTCGGTGGCATGCAGCGTAATTTAAGTGTGTGGCATAATGCAAATTTAAATGCAAAGCATTGTGGCAAGGTGCCACTGAAGGCTGCAAATGTGAGTTTAATATTAAGTAAAAACTTGAGCTGAATCTTTTTTAACTATTTACTGAGAATTTGCCATACTTTCACCATGTTGGTCGCCTCGACATTTTGCCTTCATTAGTGAGAGCTAACAAAATTTCGCGTGCACTAAGTGGGCGTGTGTGTGCGTGTGTGTTCTTATGTTTTTGGCCAGTCCAGTAATTTTTGCACAACTGCTTTGAGTTTTCAATTTTACGCTCAACAGCAGCAGCAGCTGTGGCATGCAACAGGGTGCATACACCGTACAGCGTTCGCTTAGCTCATATGCTAATGATGCTCAGTTGCACCTTAAAACACACACACACAAGTGAACACATACTTTCCGCTATAACTATGCATTTTTTCACTTTGCGCACCTACATATATGTATATATATACACCTGTACGAAAACACACACGTGCATACGTATACACCACACTCTTCAATATGCACGCCTCACTGCCGATCGTTAAAGCACTCGAACGTTTTCGCTTGAAGTCCAATGTGGCAACTTGCCTTATTGCCGTGTTGGCATAGCTGCTGCCGTTACAGCTGCTGCACCAACTGTGCAACAACATTCAACAACAGCACTCACCTGTCTGGCAACAATATCGACAAGAGTCGGAAAACATATATGTATGTAAGCCATGAATGTTTGTTGGTATTGCCTTTGGCTGTGTAGTGGCGGCGGTGGCGTCAGCAAGGTTTTGTGGCTAGAGTGGCATGAATGTTGAACTTTTGCTGCACGACTGCCAGTTTTTTTTTTGTTTTTTTTTTTTTTGCAATTTGCTCACATGCACACACAAGCACTCACACACATTGGTACTGGCATAGAATTTTTAGCAAAAAATGTTTTTGCTTCCAATGATAGAAGGACGTTTGTGGGGTAGGCGGAGGTCACTGTGCCGCCAGCTCCGTTGCATTCGGCGAAGGACAACTTTTAATTGAGATAAAATAAGCCGCCTGCGTCGCCGTCGTAAGCCTTTCGTTTGGGTATTAATTTAAAAAAATTACACTTACTTGTAATTTAGTGGGCTCGGCATGCAATGTGCATTTGCTGGCTGGCTGTGGTGGTCATTGGGGCGTGCAACAACACCACTTCAGCAGTTGTTAGTCGGGGTTTTTTTTTTTTATTTACCATATTCGAGTGCTGTGTTTATGTACGCGGTGGTCGCGGCGATGGCGGTCAGTAGCAGGCGACATGTGGCAAGCGGCAAGTTTTGTGTCTGTAAGTCTCTTATGTGGCAAGTAAGTACTTTTTGCCGCTTAAACAAATTTGCTGTTATTCGTGCCACTTGCGTCTGAGTATGGTTGTTTTTGTTGTGACTATTTTTTAGGCGATATTGTGATTTCTACCGCTTTGTTTCCCATTTGTTGGAGTGCGAGCTTTGTATGTACTGCTAAGGTTCTATTATAGGTATATGCATTAGGGTGGTCCAAAATAAGTAAAGTCGGAATTTTAATGCTATCGCGCCCTAGGATTGTTCTATAACGAAACAAATTTTCCTATGTTTTTTAAACGACTTCAAAAACAGGAGGAGGTTATCAATAAAATATGAAACAAATCGATAAATACGATTTTTCCAAAAATCGGGCAAGTTTTTTGAGAAGTTATTCCTTTTCATGTAGGTAATATTCATTCCAAATATGAACAATAGCGGACCATAAATGCGGGGTTTTCAAATATCTTGACACCTGTGCCATAATTTTTAATATCGTCATCAGACTCTGAGCTAAGTGTGAAGTTTCAAATTCTAGCTCATCGAGAAGTTGGTTAAAAATTGACGGAAAAATGTGATTACAGAGAGGGGAAACATAATAAAAGCATGCTAGAAACAATTTTTTTTTTTTGCAGAAATGGTATATATGTAGTATATTTCTTGCAAATCAATATTTTTCGATCGGAAGACGTTGTTTCTCTTCAGAAGACTTTCAGTAATAATACGCAATGGTTTATTTAATCATTGTTTAATATTAACTGGTTTTTATGGGTCCTTTAAAAACCCCAAAATATGCAATGGGTAACCCATAAAAAATCGCTAGTATTAAATAATGCTAAAATAAACAGTTGGGTATTATTACTGCAAGCCTCCTGAAGAGAAACGGAGCTATCCGCTCGAAAAATATTGATTTTCATGAATTCTATACCATTTGGACGAAAAATTGTAATTTTCCCATATAAAATACTTGGAAAACTTTGAGCGCTTTTAGAAACCCCTAATTATTTTTTGATTTCGAAATCAAATTTGTTTTTCGAATCAGAACAATCCTAGTGGGTATTAGAGGGCATTAAAATTCCGACTTTATTTTTACCACATGCATTTATTTTTATTTTTTTTAGACCACCCTAGTGTGCATATTTACTAGAAATCCCGAACTATACGCTGGTTTTATACTGAAATCATTTTATGTGGCTTGCAAGTCTTAAGCCGATTTTCGTTGTAAATTATTTTTATACTTTTGAAGTAAAAAAAAGTGAAAGTTAGATCCGAATGGAAACGGGACTATAAAGCTTAGCAAAACATACACACCACCTATATATGTGCATCTACGTATGCAATTACTTGTATATAACCTGACTGAAATTTTGTTTAGTCTAAGTGTGGTTACCGAAAATTTATGCTGCGGGAAATTATGTTCACCAGCACACACTGGTCTGTATTTCATATGGCCGGTAGTCAACACCAAGGAACTGCCGATCATACTAAGGAGGCGATGCATGCGCAGTAGCCACATAAAGATGTGAATTTCTTCTTAAATTCATGATAAGGCATAAGCTTTCCATCAGCAATAGATGTGATGAACTCACCTTCGTTAAAATCCTCAGCAGATGCGGAGAAAATGTTTAGGAAGTAGGGAGTGGAGGGAATACTCTTTTTCCGACCATTATTTAGTATAGTGAATGAAGCTTATGGGGTAAAAACAAAATGCCCCTGTATCAAAAATACGGATCGATTCGGAAAAAATGTATACATAAATGATCACAGTAAAAAAAAATGTCGATTAAGCCATGTCTGTCTGTCGGTTCGTCCGTTCGTCTGTCCGTGTGCACGATAACTCGAGCAAAAATTGATATATCGCAACGAAATTTGGCATGTAGGTTACACTTTATCCAAGGTAGTTTTCTGTTAAAAATTTGTGAAATCGGTTGTTTTATAATACTGGAAAAATAATAAAGTTGCGTGATAGAGTAAGCCAGAATGATGTTTTCTAAAAAAAAAAATATTTTTTTCAAAGACATCAGTTTCTATAACCCTAATGCCGAATTTCCACCAGGCATTGAAATGACAAAAAATGTATGCCATATAAAAAATGCCATGTGGAAACGAACTTAATGCCCGACTTTTTCATTTGCTATTTTTGCCACTTACTGCCTAGTGGAAATCCTGCATAGCGTACATTCCCAATGCCAGTAAAATAGAGCTAGCCAAAAATCATTGAACTTCTGTATTTCCATCCGAAGGCAATTCCGATTTTTTTGCCGAACGTAAGGAACCCCTTTTGCATTTTTTCGCCATATCTTTGCCATTTACAGTCGACTTTGTCCTGAAGCGACAATTTCTGCGTTATAAAGTTGACTGACCTCAAGAATCCCGTTATAGTACTTAATTGCCAGATCTCATCGCTTACCACCCTAATGCCAATAAATTAAAGCACTCCAACAATTATGAAACTTGTGTTAACTAAGTTTCTTGTTTATTCCAGAAGAACCAATCCTATTCAAAAAAAAAAAAATAATGCCGAATATATGTGTCACCTAAAAATGCTAAAAAAATAAGAAAAAATAGTTTGTCGAAATTGCCTTGCAAAATTACTTTAAGACTCAGGGGCGACCTTTTTGTTGTTTGTTCCTAAGGTAGTATACCCTAATGGACATATATGGCCGCATCTTTTGAATTTCTGCAATTATTCTCTCTAACTGCGGTTTTGATACCTTCACATGCGACTTAATTTATTTCAAACTGAATTCATTTGCGTAAAATCCATACCCAAGTAGCTAGCTAAGGCTTAACGACTTTGTTTTTGGCTTCATAATTGATTAACAAATTAAATCTTAAAATTTACTCTCCACAAACGTAGACGATAAGGCTGCCAGGCAGACATTCAGGACATCGAGTAATCGGGTAGTCAACGGCAATGCAATGCCAACAACAACAACAACAACGCCGGTTGAAAATCGCTCAAAACCGGAAATAGCAAATTTCTTGCACGGAAATTAAAATACTCAGCGCGAGTTTTATGGCAAAACTTTGGCGATGCTGCCAATGTTACATGACTACAAGCATGCTAGAACAGCCAGCGCACTCATACACATAAACTCACAGTGGCAAAAACCAAATTCATTAAGTTGCCCACTGGCATTTCCATAAATTTTGAGAGCCAGTCGAAAGTGCCTAATTTTTCTATTTTTCAAAAAATCATATTCCGAAGAAAAACGATAATGAGTGTGTTGCATGCTGCTGGTTATTTTCATGCATACTATCCGTACAAGTTGACTGCCGACTGTGTACTGTCCGTTTGCTGCATGCAACGTGCCAAATTGCCAACTAACTCGAGCTCAGATTTGGCACAAGGCTTCAGGCGAATTTTGAGTAAAACTTGTGGCAAAGTCTTTAAGGTCTCCTCACTGATGATGGTGGCAAGTAAGAAAAGTTAATAATAAAAATAAATAAAAGTTACTTGTATCTTTTGAAATGATGGTCGGTTATTTTTTATTTAGTTGCCGTTTTGTTGTTTTTGTAGCTTTTATTCCAGTTGCTTTTTACAAAACTAAAACTATAGAGCTCATCCGGTTTACTGGTTGTTTGCCGCATTCAGTGGTCTACACATGCATAACGGGCGTAACATACACGTACACACACGTACACACACACATGTGTATGTACTTCCTCATATATGAGCCACAAACTTCCTGGATTGCTTAAGCAAGTTGCCACAGCAACTAATAATAAGAAGGGGAAAAAAAAGAATTTTTAATTGAAAGCTCCAAAAATTCAAAGCCCGCTATGGAGGCGAAACGATATGAAGGAGGTCATCTCTTATACGAGAAGCGCTAGTAGTGAAGTGATCTAGTTATACAAAACAACGAAGGACGAAGAGCGAATGATGAAGAATGAAGGCTATGAACGAAAGAAATGAACTTCCTAATTTTCTTTATTAAAATACTTTGAAACACTTGTCGACAAGACAAGACCAAATCCAAGTCCTTCGAAGCAGCAGCGCGAGGAAACCAAAGCCAAAGCCAACAACAAAGCAACAACAGCAAACGTGCGAATTGCTATGCGAACGGAATGAGCTGCAGCTCAATGCAGACTTTGAATATGTGTGTGTGTGTGTGTGTGTGTGTGTGGGAGATGCGCAGGTACATACGTAGGTGAGTGTGCGTTTTGTATGCAGCTGAACTTTTTTCTCCACACAAAGAAAGGTACCTACATACATAAATCGAGTTGGGAGCGGGGGTGCGTGCAGTAAACATTGCTGATGATACTCGTAAATTTAACGCTCTCACGACGAGATGCGGCAATAGTTTTGTGAGTGTTGCAAAGCGTGTTGTTGCCACATCGTTGTACTATATTGCAGCACAAATTTCACAAATTGGCGAAAACTTGTAGAAGTTTTTATTGAGCTTGAATGGTTGCGTTGTGTGGTGAGGGCATGGGTGCGGATGCGGATGCGGGTGCGGAGGTAGTGTAGGAGGCAGAAGGTGAATGAGATGGTTGAAAATTGTTGGTCAGCCTGCAGTTTTGGAGAAATATGTAGGTAACTCCATTCTTTGTATGAAATCTTAAAATGTGTGAAAGTGGTGTCTTAATACTACATATTTACGTACACATGTATATACTTACATTGTACATATACATATACGTATAATCACAAATATCTTTCATGTTGCAGATTAGTTAACTAAGCTGATCAAAGCGCCGATATTGTTGTTGCTGCAGAAATACATGTTGCAACAAGCACTAAAACTAAACTGAACAACTTTCTTGGCAGATTATAAAACGATGCGCTGATTACTTGAAATGCATGCATGTGTACATAAATATGAAATTCACAGTTTTTTGTTATATGTAGGCAAGTTGATAGCTAAAGTTTCCCCCCTATAGCTTCACAAACATACTTATGTACGTATTTATGCATACATATATATTATAAACACAAGTGGACCATTTGAGCTATTCTATGTAATTTTCAAATGGTATTTTACTTTTTACAAAGCCAAATACAGTAGGGGTATTCTCGAAGTCTTGCACGTAGCACGGATCGTATGAAATGCAAAAATACTATTCCAAATTTGCAAGAGTACGAGCGCCGCCTTTGCAAATTGGTAGCATGCAATGGTAGCCAAATACAATAACAAGATACAAAAAAAAATAAAATAAAATTATGAATGAGAGGAATGAGAAAACTAAAAACAACTAGCGCAGGGTTGCATTTATGTTGCTATGCTTTTTTTGAAAAATATATACTTGGGTTTCGGCGTTGCATATTTTGCCGCGATAGGAAATGTTGTTTCTCATGTATTTTGTTGTTGTGTGCTGGCAAGTTATGCAATCCAGTGCAACGTGCAATGGCTTTGCAAGATTTCGAGAATATCCCTATGGTTTTTCATGTGCCAATTTTATTTGGAATATTTTATTTTGTATATTTTTTTGAAAACTACAACAGTTACATAAAATCACAACTGGGCTCCTTTTTTTACTAAAATTAAGTGTATAAAGCGTCTGTTGGTTTTTGCCATGAACACAATGCTTCTTCAACTTCCTTTGTCTTTTGCAACAGGTCCTTCTGCACTTGGTGATCGCGGTATCGCTTGCTTTACTATTTTCACTCATGGTTGCCGAATCGACGAATCTTTACTGCAACTCCAAGTCAGCTGACGGCTCGTACATTTTGCCTTTTGATCTTTGTTCGACTTCGTCCACGTTTCTGTGCATATCAAAGATCAGATATGACGTGGTTTTGCTCGTCGGTAGAGGGCTCTGATTTACAATGGCCTACCGAGCCCAAGTAAGAAGTGTTGGCAATAATTGCTGGGGTTCGCTTGATCTGCAGGTTGACATTATTGTTGGTGCTTGCGGATTTTTTTAGACAAATTAATTTACGTGTGGCAGTTCTTATTACCTTTTTCCATTATAACTAAGTGAGATGAAGGCGCGTAATAGTGAGCCACCATTTCTAAAACCTCGTTTTGTCTTGAACGCCGCGGAACGATCCTTCGTAATATGGACGGCGCTATATATAATTTGAAGTCAGCAATACTCTGCATAGTCCTACTCCTTTGAGTTAGTACTTTTTTGAAACAAGATTAAATAGTTATTATTATTTTAATCCCGTTTTTAATATGCCTGAGTACCAAAGAGGTGGCTGTAACAGGACTAAGTAATAGCTTATTAGTCAGAAGCCGAGCGGTGGACAAAATGTTTGTTTTTTCTTCGAAGCAGTAGCATTGAGTTGCTGCCATATAAATATATGTATCACTTGGTTTACAAAGGTATATCTGGAGCAATATATTTAGGGAAATCTTTAAGCAAATCGGACAATGTTCGTTGATAAACGCAAAGCGCTTTAGGTATGTCAGTAAAAAGCAGCATCACTTTAGATTCGTGGCTTTCACGAATCGAAGCAATGAGAGCTGCATAATTCCTATGATTCCTAATAGCTTCGAGGCGTGAGCTGCTGTCACTAAAAATGTATGCGCCTATTCCAATACAGAATTTATGGCAAGCTCCCTAGCCTGGAAACAGGTAAACAGTGAATTGTGTACGGTGATCTTGAATGCCTCCAAATTTTTTTCTGAATGTCGAAATCACCATTACATTATACTGCAGCGCATAACGTGAGTACTGCCTCGTATCGAATCTGTTTAATGAGCTTTGCATACAGCGAATTCTGGTGAATTTTGATTTTTCTCTATGTGACATTTGCAAAGAGGGATGCTTCTCTCATTTATTGTGAGTATTTACCCTTAGTTTGTTCCAGTATCTATCAGATTTACTGAGAGGTCGTTCGGATACATACATTGGAGCACATTTATGGTCGAAATAAAGTCTATTATAAAGTTAGTTGCCACTTTCCATTGAAAATTTTGACAAAAGGCTGCAACTAACTTTAACGGCGATTTCATTTACGATATGAATAAGTATTCGTCGGTTACATCTTAACTAAATCTCAAGCCTAGTTGAGAAAGAAAAAGAAAATTAAGCTAACCTCAAACATATTTGATGTAGTTTGGAACGAATTTCCGTCATCCCTTGTCGAATTTGGTTTGGAGATAAACCGGTTTCGGCGTTATGCCATCTTCAGTGTAATTTTTTTGAAGATGGCACAACGCCGAAAGCGGTTTGTCTGCAAATCAAATTTGACAAGGGATGACGGCAAATCGTTCAAGAATAAATCATCACCCACTCTGTTGGAAACAACAACAACCACAAAGGAAAAGTCAACCATATTTGTTAACTCCATAGGTTCCGAAATTTTCTCATCCCGAAATTATTTGGCATAAACCCGAAGGGGTTCTTCTTGAAGGAGAGGGAAGAACCATCTACTTGCAAAGCATCAAATACCTTACAGTGATATCACCTGTATAAAACCATTTGATCTTAACACAGAAATGACAGTATAGGAAATGAAGTAATGGAACGTATAAAGAATAAACCGCCTATGCTCACGTGGAATGCTCAAGGTCTACGAAGGATACACATCCTCTAAGAGTGAAGAAAAATGTAGCATCCGGATTCTGAAATTAAAGTTTTAAAAGACGGAAAGTTGCTGCTTTATCCACTCTTGACTGATACAATGCCATCTCAGAAAACGGATAGAAGTGCTGTAGCTTCTGACAAGAAAGATGGCTACAAAACTGGATTATAGTTTAGTGCCTGATAAGCAACCTGATGTTACCATAAATGACTACTTCCCAAATGGGACCGTTTATATCAACTTTGGTGACCGGCGGAGCAAAGGAAAAGCCACCCGGTTGCCTCAAGTATTCAGGAATACAGCTGGTGGATATGAAGAACAATTAGAATAAAATGCCTCTCTCAAACAGCGTACATGCATACATAAATTTAACTGTCATTATATATGTATGTACAACCAACTTTTTGGCTTCATTCATGTTGATGTGCGATATATCGCAATTTCCGACTATTGACCTACTAGTAACTCATTTTGCGACGCTGATGTTGCAAATCGCTCAAAACAAAAGTAAAAAAAGGAAGGAAAATCGATCGCTGACACAGCGTGGCAAAGATTTAATGGATGAGTAGCTGGGACGATGACAGCTCAACATACAAAAAAGAACAGACACACAGCCTATTGGTCATCCTCTCCGGGCCCAAGGGTAGATTCATTGCATTTGCATGTTTGGGCGCAACATCTTATTGACTTATGTATAGCGTAACAACTGTGGTGCGACTGTTGTGTGTCTGTTGTTGCAACTCGTCTGTGCAGTGGCCCTACAAGCCGTGCCACATCTGTTCGCATTTCCGCTTTTGCTATTGAATGCTCATCGAATCCCAGTGCGTCCACACGATGGCGACGGCGCTGGATATGGCGAGGTGTAACAGCCGGATATGGAAGCCAGTATCGGCCGCACCGGATCAGATCGGCCAATGCCCTGTGGCTGTGGCCCGTTTTGGTGGCTGAATGGGTTTTTCTTGTTGTTTTGTTTTCGGAAGCAAAGCAGCCGTATTGGCAGCAGTGGCAGCTGACGAAACCAAAGGTGGCAGCGGCAATGTTTACAGGCCAACAACAACATCCGACAGCAGTGACAATGCCGACGATGACGATGACGACGACAAAGTCGGAAAAACAAAATAACCAAGCAAAGCCGAAACTGCAGCTACAGTTGAATGTAGTAGAATTCACATGTGTTGTTGTTGTTGTTGCTGCTTTTGTCTCAATGCGCTTCAGTAGTCGCACGTTTAATTTCGGCTTTTAGTGACAACGACGCCGAGCAATGAGAGTTTCGACAAGCCGGACAACAACACTTGCTGCGTCAGCGAGTGCAAAATGTGCAAACAACACACAAACAACAACACTCCAAATCAACAAGCATAGCGCAAAGTATCCCTTTTGATGTTTTTGCCACGCATGTGACATTTAAGCCGTTGTGGGCAAAAGTGGACAGAGTGAGCGGGCGTAAAAGAGAGTGAGTATGAGTGTTGTTGTTGTGTTCGTGTTTGTAATCGTATGCATGGCAATAAAAGCCGAAATTGCTTCCTTTGCACGTGATACACTTTGCACCTAATGGACAGTTGCTTTTTGTTGCATGCCCCACGCACTATCAAACAACGAAATTATACAAACGTGCGTGCTGCAAACTGTTACCTACTCGTAGCATTGTTTGTGGCCGAAATGTAACGAAAGTTGTGGCTGAGGGAGTGCAAGAACTAAGTGGAGTGGAGTGTATGTATAACAGTTGGCTATTTGAATGGAAATGAAAAGCCCACAACTAGAAAGGTGACTTTCAAGCGCTCTTTCGAGTCTGACATGTTTGTATTTATGTGCATTAGAGTGGGTCGATCCCCATACAAATGAAAAAAGTTTGTAATTCTGTATTTCCCTTTTAGTTTGAAAGTTTGCTTCTAGATGCGTGCTTGCGATAGTTACTTGTTTGGAAAAATATTGCATTTAGTTCAGATAATAAAAAACTATACGGTCACTAAAATTTTTAATTTGTTAGCAACCAAATTGTTTGACTCGTCAACGATCAGAGGACGTCTTCCAACTTCACCATGCACGGCATATACTTACATGTGCTAGCGTTTGTTATCGTCGGCATCAAAGCCAATCCACTATCACTAGATGATCATTACTTCCTTGTCCTATATAGGAGTTTTTTTTATAGCTCGTTGCATTTAATAACCCATTTAAGCCAATCCACTAAATTAAAAGGAAACATGGGTTTGCATGGCTTATGCAATCTACTGATCATGGCAATTAGCAGAAATCTCTCTACTGACTTTTATCCACTGGTGGCTGTCCACAGAGCCCTCTGCGTTCAGACGGGCAGTCACTTTCCCCTGCATCAATGCACCTGGCTGCTTCTGTATTCTTCTGTCTGTCGACGACTTGTCATCACAATTGGTGCTCCTCTTTTTGTTCGTAGGATTTTCGCGCATTATTGACCGCTCCCCGCTTTGTGTCGTTTTTCACTTACGACTTCTAATTAGTGTTGCAGCTTTTCATATGAACACTGAATGCTAACCGCTATTTGTCGAAGTATTTCCGACATTCCATTACAATTTATCTAATCAGACGAGTGAATCATCTACATATTTATTGGGTCGTCGAGCTTAATATTCGCTCGACTCGACTCGACTTAATTGCTACTGTTGCATAAGCTGGCCGTTGAATGCTGCTTAATTTTCTGATGTTGTCATGCTTAAATATATCTAGTGGTGGTAAACATACAAACGGACCTGAAGTTGCTATTGGCCTTATAACACCGTGCATCAAAACCCAAGAAATTTCTAAACACAAAAAAAAAAATCAAGCAGTCAGGTTCTGCAATTAAATTACGAGTGAATTTCAACCGATGTCACTTCGAATTCACTTGAAATCCACTTGGAAGTGAATCGCAGAGCCTGCCCGAATATGTTCAATAAATTAAGTGCCAAATACACCTAACACACGAGTCATAGACTCATACACCTTGGCAAACGATTACCTTCTCCTTACTTATTTTGAAACAAGGCACCCTCCAAAGTGCTTAATTTCTTAAATAGTCTTAAGTAGGAGTGACTACACTTAGCGTTTAGCACACATATCTTTTTAGGTCGCAGCGCGAGTATACCCAATGTAATAAAAACAATAATAAAAGTATTTTTTTTTTAGGTTTTTCTGCCAATCGTCAGAATTAGTATCGATCACTTCACACTTCGACCAATTCTCACATATCCGTAGTATGCCGTCCATTGCTTTAAGTAAAGTGAAATTCAATGAAGCAAACTGACTTATTTTACTAATGTGGTATTGCCAATTATAGCCACGGCTCCAGACGAAGAAATAAATCAAATAAAACTAAGCAAATGCGTTCACAAGGCGATAAATTGGATTATGCCATATGTTATTCCGAATATGATTTTTAAACCCGGTATTCATAAATATATTTTTTGTGAGACAAGTGGCACAAATCTGAATAATTCCGCATCAAGTCGAATAATATTTCCTCCATGTCATTAAGAACTTGGAATAGAATAAAATATCGTTACCGACTTATTTTATAATCCGGATACTGAAGAGCACTGACGATAAAAAAACTGCACTATGTCGAACTTGTCTGAACGTGTTATTTAAAAAAAGTTGGTGGTACCAGGTGTATAATAACAAAATGGGTAAAAAATGAAAGTGTAAGCATGTAGATTTAAAAAAAAATATTTTTTTTGGGTCACTTGGACGAAAAGCTATTAAAAAAGCCCATTGTTTTATTTTTTTTTTTATCTAATATAGCTAGAAGGACGAAATTCAATAATGTGTTCACGTATAAGGGCTGTTTTGCAGCTCTAAAGAAAAATCACAAGAAATATTTTTCATAATTTCTGTTGGTTGAAAAAGTACTTTGCTGCTGCAGTAAATCTTCTTGAAGAAATAAATATTCTAGCATTTTTTTTCTTAAGCGCTGCACACTGATTTACGAAATTTTGGTAGAAGAAATTTTTTTTCCATTTAGGATTGTACTTATGAAGAAGTGAAGAAGTATATTTTATATCTACAAATGTACAATAAGTACCGCTCAATGGCTATCACAAGAAAATCCACGACTTTTATAAAATACGCGAAATTCAGTAACTGTTGTTAGCAGTCTTTTTTTCTCGCATTTGGTATCTGGTAAATTTTTTTTAAAGTAGTTGTCTTTTTATTCCTCAGAACCTATAAATGAACGTTTGAAAATCCAGAGCTTTACGTTAGATCGCTCAAGAAGTTATACGTTAACAAAAAGAAGAATTTATGACAGTTGCACTAGAAATTTCCAGATTTTCTCCATTTTAGCAAGCAAATTAGTTATTTAAACCGTTAGTTTTGTTATGAATAACTACTTACACATATAAGTAGTTTTAACGAAGTTATAAAAACTGCACTAGGCAGTGCAACTGCTTTGTGGTGGCACCAATATGCCAGTACACAAAGTCTCCCCATCTCAAAAGATTTCCCCATATATGTACATGCATATACATACATATAAGTCTTTAACAAGTAATTTTTGCACAAATTAAAAATTTCAAGAATATTCAAGGCTAAACTTTTAAAAGAACATTTTCAATACATATTCGTCCTTGTGCACCAAAAACAATTTATCCTTTTCAATTCTAAAAAATGTTCTCTTTTAGTTGGTAACCATATTGTTATTTTACACTACATTCAAAATAATTTATTAATTTAATCTTAACTCGAAACTTCAAAGTCCTTTAAAGGAAATCCTGACGTCAGAGAGAAAAACCAAAAACGAAATTTTCCTATATTTGGATGCTAGTTTCGCAGTCGCACGGTGTAATAGCCCATGGTAAGTTCTGGGTAATTTGAGAAAAATACTAGCTGAGAGCTACAAAATATTCCCATTCGAATTTTCTGGCTCTACGCGAGATTTTTTTAACCGAAATTTTACACTATTTTCGCACAAACACCTTCGAATAACGAAACGTGTTTTTTTTTTCACTTAAAAGTAATGCACATCCATAGCGCAAGTTTTGGCTTTAGCTGCCAGTTTATTGCTGATTATTTTCATAAACGTATAACAGTCTCTATAGGCTCCTTCTACGCATCTCTCGATATTTGAGTTCCAGTTTCGTTTGGAGTCTAATACAACGTTCATCTAATCTTAATCTCCGATAATAATATTAGAGTCTCTTATTGGGCGAAGTAACTCTGAATTGTGTTCTTTTAGTTCTACCTAATAAATCACATAGCATTATCATTTTTGGAGTCCACGATAGTAACCTGAACAGATGGGATTTGCTTAAAAGGTAATTATTTATTGTGAACTTTATTTTTTCCTTATCCACTGTCGTATCTAGTAGCTCTTTTGAGCGCTGCAATAAATAAATTTAGGTCCATATCGTTGATGTCTGATGGTATCCAGGAAAGTTAGTATTGAAGAGGGTTTCCAGTGATCCCTTAGCTGTGTTTTTCCACCTCCTCTCCTTGATGTAGTAAGGTTTTGTTTGCTGTGCTCATAGGAAAAAGTTTAGTTCATTCCGGTGGCATCTCTACAGTGTTCTATAGATAAGCAGTAGGATTGCCAGCCAGGATTCAATAATGGCTCTTTGTGTGGTTGTCACATTTTGATGCTTAATATATGCAAATAAAAGAAAAAAGTAAACAAAACAACCATCGAGTAAATTTTTATTTGTGTCAAAATGAAACCTTTTTTTTCCAATAATAAATGACAACCTGATTCAAGTCTACAGCAAGTTCATAAAATTGTTTGAAAATTTGTATCAACCAAAGCATTGTTTACATTTGCTTAACAATAATTTGATTCAACTAACAATATTGTCCAATCAAGGTAGTCGTTTTGTAATTATTAACAAATCTACACTTGTCACAACTAGAAGTCTCAGGTAAATTGCAGACTTTCGCGTACTAGATATTTATTTCGCCATATCCAACTATGCTATTTGGTCACTAAATATAACCAAATCTTGGTAATTATAACTAAACCTTTTTCTGGCTGCAGGGTTACTAAAGTTAGCTTAATGAATTTTGTTCCATAAAGATCTCCTTCCGCTAATGCTAAGGGAGTCAAACAACGAGTCGACATATGCAAAAGCATTATTAGAAACTCCCCTTGGGAGTTATACAAAATTTTTGGGATTCACTTGGAGTAACAGTTTATTTTTTTTTATGGTGAATCATATTAATGTACTTAGCTTTGAATAATTCGTGCTGGATGAAAAAATCGTTAGCGTTTTTAACTCGTTCACAGCTCATCAAAAATGCGTGGCAGAGAGCTATTAAACCGCGAAAATCCCCAGTCATACTGTTCACTGTAATAAACATAAGCAGGAAAGTAAATAAAAAAAAAACAAAAACAGTTTGAAGATGTCAGCGGCTTCCAGTCGCCCATTGCTGCTAAGCCACAGCCATAGTGATATACTATGTGGGATATACATACATATGTGTGAGTGAGTACACTGCATATGATTAAGCGATGACACAGATTTCTAGTCAAATTGACTAATGTGGCGCAAAACTGTTAAATAAATAAAAAGGCAGACAAAATAACGAGCCATAATGAAAAAAGCGAGAATAAAAATAAAACTAACTGCTAACTAGCTAAGACATCAACGTACGCTTATCCCTATTTTACTATTCGTATATAAGTAAATGTGTAAAGTAAAGGCCCATGTGTAGGAAAACGCATACACAAGTGAATAATTTTGTTCTTAATTTGTATTGTGGTGTTCCGAGGCTTCGTGCAAAGGCACTACCACCTCGTTCGTTCAAACAAAAAGTGCTATATTTTCCCCTGCCAGCATAAGTCGCCGAATATTGGCGGAGTACTAGTCGTAGAAACAAAAAACAATAAGATATCTCTTTCGCTTCTTCAATAATATAGTCTTCTTAATTAAATAAGGATACGGACTACGTATGGCTTAAATTGGAGTCAGGATTTTGACGTAGAATACGTCTTACCTTAAGGTATGGGGGCTATGTTC